>NC_091634.1:20640321-20740321 GCF_027580195.1 Bos mutus | reverse complement strand
ATCTCCTTGCAACACTGATCCTACTGGCCAAGCATGGCAAGGATCACTGAAGGCCTGGGAGTTTCCTGCTAAAATTAAGACAAAGGAAGGGAACAGGATGCTAATGAAGACAGAAGCACAAGCCAGGTGTGGGCAGAGCAGCAGGACACAAGCACAGAGCATGGCCTCCCGGGCAGCGGAACCTCTCCTGCACCTGCCCAGGGACCAAGGGCGAAGCAGCAGAGCCTCCCCAGTCCCACCACCCCCAACTAGGCTGACTTGCCATCCTTGCATTTTTCCTTTAAAAAAAAAAAAAAAAAAAACTTTCTTCCGGAATTAGACCTGAACATCCGGGATGGGAAAACCACAAATCCAAGTTCATTTATAAACTTTTCGCCCTGTGCCTCTTTCGTGTCCGGGTCCCAGATGGCAGGGGTGCCCCCAGCCCTCCCTGGCAAGTGAGCCCAGCCACATTGACTGGTCTGTGTGTGAACGTTCGGCTGCAGGACTGTAAAAGCTCCCTTTACCAAAATCAATTCAAAGACTCAAAACAATCTATTGAAGAGTTTTGCAGCTAGCTTTTAAACCACTTATAAAAGACAACACACAGGAAAAATTAACCCCTGTGGCTCTATTAGGAACAGTATAATAAATGTACATTTAAAAGATCTATAAACACATATTTATCTGCAAAATGTTCTTGCATAAAACTGTTATTGAAAAGGCTTTCATTTTATCTTTGTGTTATTGTAATTTTATTGAATTGCTTATTCATTCTTTGATATTGTATTTTAATGGTATTATAAATCTGTTTTATGTCTGATAGGAGCCTCATTGTAAACTGATATAACAGATAATATGGCAATTCACCATAAAAATTCTAAACCAAAAATGCAGATCAGAACGCAAAGAAGCACTTTAATTCATTCTCGGTTTCTTTTCATTTTATTTTTTAATTATTTTTCATGTGCCGGTTGCCATCTGTTGATAAAGAATGGTTGTGAGAAACTCACTGTACAACACAATAGGAACTTTTTGTATAATTCTATTCATAAAAAATGATAACAGTATAAAAGCATTACACTCCTCTAGACTGAGGATCATTAGCAAGTTCATTGTATAAACTGATTTAAATTAGTCACTTTGGGAACAAAATCCTTTTTTGTAAAATATCTTATTTTGGGTAATTTTTAGTATCATGAATAATAGAACAAAAAAAACCCCACTTTCTAAAATGTCTCCTATTATTTTTATCCCTTTATTAAAAACAATGAAAAACAATTATGATAAAAGATGGTATCAACATGTACAGCAATTATGTCATAAACTCAACTATGGCTCAGAAACTTAGCAGGAAGTTCATTCAATAAAAGTATCTTAACTTGCCATCTCTAAATGATAAAATCTCCATTATCAGAAGGAAGTGATCTGGTCACCACTATTGTGGCAAACACCTAATCCCCAGAGTAGGGCTTTATAGCATCTCTGGTGCCTCCTTGCGGGTGCATCCCGTGGCTGTGGACGTTCCCACCAGCCTGGTGCCAGGGCTAAATGCATCTAATTACTTTTAGCTCAGTCTCTCCCGTGGTCACATGAACCTGATCCTAGAGACCTGAGCAGTTGTTTTTCCTGGATGAGGAGATCTGGATATAAAAGCCTGCATCAAAACCGTCCTGTTAAAAGTCACACAATTCATTCCCCTAAAGAAAAAGAACAACAAGACTTAGGGAAAGTGTGGATCATCACCTAACAACGTAGCAACACGGCAGAAACAAGCAAGCTATGAATAGCAGCTGCCAAGACTGCCCAGCTCTGCGGCAGATCAAAGAATGCTATAAACACAAAGGGCTCCTATCTGAAAAAGACAAAATTATTTTTTTAATTCTTTAAGAATTTTGCACATAAATCATTTGCAATAAATACTTTCAGTTCCACTGGGAATTAGACACACACACACACACACACACACACACACACACATAAACATATGACAATCACTCAGTGAGATGTAAGTAAACCGCACTGAAGACATGATAATGGCTGAAGGACCAATAAGAGCCGACAGGTTGACAGAGCCAACCTGGTCTTTTAACCTGAGCTTCTCACCTGAGTCACAGTCCCCGCAGGGGGATGCGGCCAGTACCAAGGAAACCAGTGGGCTCACCCACCAGGCACTCAAAGCCCCTCAAAGCACCACCCGGTAAAAAAAAAAGTTTCTACTGGAAGAACTTTGAAGAGGGAAAAAACAGCCACCATGACAACAACAAAACGCTTTTGCTCATCCTCCAAAACAACCATCTCTGAAACAATGGGCTGACTGAGACTGCAGCTTCATCTCCTGAATGATGTAGACTCTTCAGCTGTGACCCCTGCAGAGAGAAGTGATGAGTCCTTGGGTTCCTAATTCTTTGCTAAATAATCAGTTGATAGCATGATCTCCCTAAACAGAAACCTAAGAGACAGTGTGGCTGGGAAACCATAGCTTAGAGCTGGAAATGGTCTTAAGGATCAGCCAGACCACACCCGGAAGCATTTTCTCTCCTAGGATTCGCTACATATGAAAATTCATGCAATACATATGTAGGTACTTAAATATAATAAAACAAATATCTGCAAACTAGAACCCAATATGAGAATCACCACATTACCACCGAGCTTCTCCCATCAAGCAGGTATCCTGGACACAAACACATGTTAACCCCCCAACAGAATCCCATTTCCTTCTGAGCTTTATAGAGATGATTCCCAGCCTGCATGGAGCCTTGATCTGCTTCATCCTCTCCTGCTGTGTTTCTAAGATCCACCCCTGCTGTTGCATGTGGCTTGGGGTCCTTCATTTTTACTGCTCTTTAATATTCCCTTGTGTGAATATTTTTTTAACCTTAAAAAAAAAAAACAAAAAAAAACATGGACCAGGCAAAAGATGTCTTACTGTGAGCTGACACTGATGTGACAAATCTGCTAGGTCCCTTGCCCCACCACCCAACCCCCGACCCCCACCCAGGAATAGGATCTGCAATCGTTCCTGTGTTGGGGGTTACATGTTTCCTCACCTGCCCTTCTGGGGAGGCGCATCTGCACAGTATGACCTGAATTGCTGACCTCTCCCCTGACCTAAGCTTTTGCAGGTTGTTGTAATTAAGATACGACCAGGTGCTGTCCAAGAGACTATACTAATGACCACCTGGCTGCAGGAAGGGGTGTCTGCAGAGCACCTGGCTGAAAGGGGGCAGGCCAGGAGGCTTAGAGCTCCTGACTCTTGATGCACAGAAGAAAGGAACAGTTCAGTCGCAGGTCTGGGAGCCCTTCCATGCTTTGGTTAACATTTTTATCTCTGTTGGAGACTGTTACTGAATCCTGAGCAGTTGAACTCTGGCACCAGTGAAGGAGAAGGTGGAGCTCCTTTCCCTAAGGGCTGTGCTGAGATGGTTAGCAGGCCTTAAGACAGACCTTCTGACCAGGCAGCCTCCTCACACATCCTCCAAAGGGGTGAGTTTCTGCCTTGGGATTTTTAAACCACAGTTTTTGGTAAGTGTCAATGTACAGTTAACCTTCTGTATCCAAGGATTCGTGGATTCAACTCACTTCAGATTGAAAATACTTGGGGGGAAAAATTCCAGAAAGTTCCAAAAAGGGGAAATTTGAATTTGCTGCTCACTGGCAACTATTTACATAGCACTTACTGTGTATTAACAACTATTACATAGTATTTGGGCTTCCCAGACAGTGCTAGTGGTGAAGAACGCACCTGCCAATGCAGGAGACATAAGAGACATGGGTTCGATACCTTGGTTGGGAAAAATCCCCTGGAGGAGGGCACAGCAACCCAATCCAGTTTTCTTGCCTGGAGAATCCCCATGGATAGAGGAGCCTGGCAGGCTGCAGTCCATGGGGTAGCAGAGTCAGACATGACTGAAGCCACTTAGAATGCACTCACATAGTATTTACATTGTATTAGGTATTATAACAGAGAAGGCAATGGCACCCCACTCCAGTACTCTTGCCTGGAAAATCCCATGGACAGAGGAGCTTGGTAGGCTGCAGTCCATGGGGTCTCGAAGAGTCGGACACGACTGAGCGACTTCACTTTCACTTTTCACTTTCATGCACTGGAGAAGGAAATGGCAACCCACTCCAGTGTTCTTGCCTGGAGAATCCCAGGGACAGGGGAGCCTGGTGGGAGGCTGTCTATGGGGTCGCACAGAGTCGGCCACGACTGAAATGACTTAGCAGCAGCAGCAGCAGGTATTATAAGCAATCTAAGGGTGATTTTCCTATAAAGTCCCCACCTCCCCCCACGTCCTTGTATTCTAAGGTAATGCTCTGAACCCCATTCATCTTCCCAACAGAAGGAGAAGTAATGATGGTGCTGGAAGGAGAAGGCCCCTGCTTAGCAGGCAGGCAGAGCTGGACACCTCGCTGAAGGCACCCTGCGAAAGCCCTACCGCACCTCACAGCATCCCTGGACACATCTCCTGACATCATCAAATGGCTCACTCCTGAAATGCCCCAAAGATGATTTCTTCTTTTTTTTCTTTTAACTGTCCACCTCTAGAGTGTACTTCTGGTTATCTTTATCAAGCTTAATTGGGAAGTTCACACTCTCCTTGGGACTGCATGGAGACCCACTAGCGCCAGGATGTGTGTGTAGAACAGACCCCAGTATAGTAAAAGCAATGGTCCTGACCGTAGTCAGGGTGCCAGGTCAGGATTATCCAATACAGACTGTTTATTTTCTCATTTCCTGGACATATGCAATGGCAGGCCCAGTGTGGGAAGGGCCACTTTCCCTCAAGGCTGTGTGTGTGTGTGAAAGGTCAAGGAGAAAAGAGAGAGAATAAAAGAAAGAGGGAGAGAGTAGGAGAAAGTTGAGCCTAGGATAAAATGATGTGAAAGTGAGAGTGTTAGTTGCTCAACTGTGTCTGACTCTCTGCGGTTCTATGGACTGTAGCCTGTCAGGATCCTCTGTCCATCGGATTCTCCAGGCAAGAATACTGGAATGGGTAGCCACTCCCTTCTCCAGGGGGATCTCCCCAACACAGGGATCAAACCTGAGTCTCCTACATTGCAGGGAGACTCTTTACCATCTGAGTCATCAGAGAAATATTTAATTTTTACATGAATGAATAAGTGAAGGAATGAATCATTGAAGTAAATGAACAAATTAAGGAATGAAAATGAATGAGTACCTTCTGCCTGGCCACAAGGGTCTCTAATACAAGACAGGATCAACATTAGGTCCAAGGGTGACTGACATATGTCTATTGTTGAAAATTTGGGATGTAAAGGCATATAAAAGAGAAGATAAAGAAGAAAAAAACGACTTCGATTTGGAGGACTATAATTCTTTTCCTAGTCTAACAAATTCATGTGTGTGAGTGTGTTGGGTTTGTGTTGTATTTGACAACCTGCTTTTTTTGTGTTGTGTTTGACAACCTGCTTTTTTCATCCAACACGGAAGCTGAGAACTTAACACTCACATGGAAATTGTTTTGAACAAGTCTTCTGCTAGCAAGTGCTGAGATACTCGCAAAGGTGACCATCCAGTCCCAGAACCAAAGGCCAGGTCCTCCTCTCCAGGGAGAAGTCCATACCCACCTCAGTCCAGCACTGCACTGATACCATCCATCCATCCCTCCCTCTGCTCTACAGAGCACAGCACAACCGTGAGCCTCCGTGGAAGGCAACTGGCAACCTTCACTATTGAATAATTTGAAATATTTGAAAACCTAGAAAAATAAATACTGCACTCCTGTGAATAGGTTTAATTACATGAAAAATGAATTTATTTCAGACCTCAAGACTCATAAGCATTGCCATTTAAGAAAAAAGACAAAGCATAATTCAGTCAAATGCACATTTTTCTTTGTACTATTTTTTTTCTGGATTTTTGGTGTGTGTGTGTGTGTGTGTGTGTGTGTGTGTGTGTGTGTTTCCACCTCTGCAAGGATCCAAAGGTCCTTTGAAACCTTTACAAAGGTTGAAGAACCCTTTGTAAAGCTCTTGGCAATGCACAATGGCTCGTGAACTTCACACCAGTAGACCCACGATGAGCTCTAAGAAACGTCTGGGTCGAGGCCACAGGAAGAGCCTGGCTTGTGCCCACCAGGCACACGGGGCAGCCCCACCCCAGTTCTCACCCTAAGGTTGAAGACCGAGCCCACAATAACTCCCAGTGCTGTCGCCCACTTTGGAAGGGTATTTCTCCCAGATGCTGGAGGCAGCAGCTGCTGTTCCGACCTTGAACCTACAGCACCCACCCTGCCTGCCGTGAGGGGTCCGAAGATGCTGCAGTGTCTTCCTGGGCGCCCTCTCCACACACTGCAGGATCTGCCCCAGGGAGCACACTGCCCTCCGGGTGGGGAACCACAAGGGCGCAGGGATCGAAGCCAGGAGGGATGTCACAGTTTGAGGAGGCTGGCTCTCTAGTTGGGCACCGACTTGAACAGGCCAGCCCCTGGAGTTGCTACACACACACACATACACACACGCACACACAGGCTGGCCTACTGCATGGGATCCAGGCCACTAGGAAGGCAGCCAAACGTGCTTTTAAAGCATTACTATTATTTTTTTTTTTAATTTAGTAGACCTGTGAGTTTTCTATAATTAGAAAGCAACTGTTTGAATTTTTATTTTTAATGTTTACAATTTGACTCTTCAGAGTGAAAACTCCAGTAGCAAGATCTGGACCAAAATTAATTCTTACAGTTGACTTCAACTGCACACACCCCTCCCCAATACAAACAACGGTGCCAAGGCGAGGAAAACGAATATAATTTATTTAAATGCCCTGATTTCTCTGATGCCAACGTGAAATAACAGGGGCTTTAAGTTCAGACACAACTTCTGGAAACTGAAGCTGTTCCCGTGCAGCGATTGGGAGCACTTTCCTCCACCACGCTGCAAACTGGGAACAGAGGCCTGGCACCCAGCGAGCAGGGATCTCAAGGGGGGAGGCGCAGGGCTCCTCTGCCTGCCCCACGCTGACCCATCTGGACAGGGCACTTCCCAGACCACATCCTGCACCAACTTCCCGAGGCCCTCTCCCTGCACCGCTTCCAAAACAAGGGCCAACCCAACCCGAAGGATGAGGAGACAGCCTTGTGTTATTTAGGCCAAGTCCGGAGGGGAAGACACTTTAAAATGAGACAATCTCTGGGCTCAGTGATTTCATGGAAGCACAATATCTTTTTTTCAATTCTATGAGTGGAAAGTGAAGAAACTATTTTCATATGAGCATATTTTTCTCCAAGGAACAGTTAGAGAAAAATGCTGATGTGGTGTCTCAATACATTTTACGACAACACCATCAATTACATAAAAACACAATTAAGTCACTGTTTCAAAATCCTTAAATATTATTCAGCCAAAACCCAAAAGGACATTTTCAGTGTTCTCTGGTCATTATCTAAGGAGCTGCGTGCTGGAGCCAGCCACCTCCGCCGTACTCTGCAGGAGCTAAACATAGACAATCCGCGGTCACAGCACCTCCCTGTCCTGGCCGCCAGGCTCCGCGAGCATCCTCAGGTAACGGGGATACCAGCGGAGCAGGCTTCTGCAGTCCAAACACAGAGCCAAGTTTTAAATCACTCCCTGCCTTCGTCAGTGGGGTTCAGCCAGGAAGTGACCATGTGAACTTGGGCTGGTCCCTTTCCAACTCTGGGCTTCGGTTTTCCCATCCATCAAATGTGGCTGTCAGTCCAGCTGAATCGAAAGGACTCTGATCCCAGGAATTTAACACCTATTTTCTGTCATCCAGAGATTTAAAGTAAAAAGACAAAAAAAGGCCAGATGACTACGGGGATTCATCCACTTTCACGTCTGTATCCTATTTTAGACGCATGGAGATGGGCTGAGGCCTTGCTAAATAAGCAAGAGGAGGGGGGTTGCTGACTGTGGTTCTGTATTACCAAGGCTCTGACAGCCAGTCCACGTCAGGGGCTCACTCCCACGTTGCTGTGGGAGAAGGAAAATGCGTATAATCTTTTGGAAGAACAATTTGGATATTTACCATTTTGTTAACTGAACAAAACCCTTTCAGCTAACATTTCTGCTGTATCCCACCAAGATGTAAGTGAAGGATATTATTGTATCAAGATGTATGCAGCATGTTCACTGTGGCCCTGTTTGCTGAAGGAAGGACTAGAAACAGAGAAAAGTCCTTCCAGAGAGAAACGCATTCTTGGAAGTAACAAGCCCCCCTTAAAAAAGCAGGAGGTAGCTCTACACAAATACGAACATACGTAAGAATGTAAGTAACAGGATATGATAATAAGATGGGCACTGAGATATATAGTTTGCCAGCATTTTATTTTGAAAACTGTCACACATACAGCAGAATTTAAAGAATTTTACCTGTAAACCTATCCAGGGCCTGGATTCTACCTTTTACATTTTTTACTTGACTGGCTTTATCATGTATGTCTATCCATTCTTCCAGGTATCTTAAAATCTGGGTGTATATCAGAGCAAAGTACAGATGTCCAAGATGTATGTTCGGAGAAGGCAATGGCACCCGACTCCAGTACTCTTGCCTGGAAAATCCCATGGACGGAGGAGCCTGGTAGGCTGCAGTCCATGGGGTCGCTAGGAGTCGGACACGACTGAGTGACTTTACTTTCACTTTTCACTTTCATGCACTGGAGAAGGAAGTGGCAACCCACTCCAGTGTTCTTGCCTGGAGAATCCCAGGGATGGGGGAGCCTGGTGGGCTGCCATCTCTGGGGTCACACAGAGTCGGACACGACTGAAGCGACTTAGCAGCAGCAAGATGTATGTTTCACTGCAAATGGAAAGGTAAAACAGAGTGTATATGTGTATTTATGATTTTAAATATCTGGAAGGATATACCTCTGGTGGCAGCGCCTGCCCCCAGGAGCGGGGGAACTCTCTTTAATTCTTTACCCTTTGATCCTCTTGGATTTTGTATTATGTGCACTGTTGCTTTTTTAATTAAAAAAAATTAAAATGCATTTAGTTTCATGAGGGAAAGCTATTGTCAAGTCTTTTGAGGCTCTACATGTACAGCTTCTGTGGAGTAGCCCTGCACACATAGAAGTCTGGCGCACGTGTGTTCGGACGCGTGTGTGTGTGGGCACATGCATGTGTGTGTGCACACCGTATGCTGTGAGATTTCAGATGGAGGCTTGTGCTTGCTTCTCGTGATGTATCACTCTAGGTCACTTTCTCCTAGAACCGAAGTCTTGAGGTGTGGGGCAAGGATCTTAGGGAGACTCATTATTTAATGTCCAAGTAAGCAGCCATAAAAGGCAGCCTGTTTGTTGCTGTTAAAGAGAACGGAGCACATGGAACACATTAAGGCCGGGCAACCCCTCTGCGGAAGGTTAGCTGTGTGCTCCGATGCCCGTGTCTTAGGCTTTCTTACTGTAAACATCTGTGCAACTTCAAATAAATATCCTCCCAGCATCTCATGCAGCCTTGGGTTCCGATGGAAACCTTATGCAACATGGTCCAGCGTGCGTGGGCCAGGGACACATCAAACTCCAGGAAAAAGTATAGCTCCATGTTAAGAATGCAGGAAAAGGTGTCCTAAAGAGGGGTGACCATTACAGAATGTGAGTCCTTACAGCATTCAATCAGACTGCTGAAAGACGTTGGTTTTCTGGTTCTTAAAAGAAATGGCCAACGACGAAGAAGCCAGAAGAAAAAATATATAATTAGCACGCTCACGGTGGACAGTGTCGTAAGTCAAACATTCAAAGAAAAAAAAATTCCAAAGCAACAGCTGATGTGTTCATCATTCTATGATATGTTCACCGAATTCCCTTCTTTCTTAAGATCTGAAACTTGAGGGTCTGGACTTTCAGCCTCTGGGTTATGGGTGCATGTTTGCCCAACAGCGATGGATTTTCATGTAGTGTGTTTTAAAATCTGGGAACCGTATACCTTATTCAAGAAATAGTAGCATCAAAAATTGAGATCACTGAAAATGTGATGAGTTATGTCAGGCTAAATACCTGAAATCTTTACTTTCCTATACATGAAAAGGTGTCAGTACTCATGAAAGGAAAAGAAGTGTAATTTATTAGAATTCTGCTTATTATGTTTGAAAACATGCATGAAGCTGGTTTCTCTTTTCTTTGGAAAGAATAAGACTATGAAACATTGATTTCAACCAAATTACACACATATGTATTAGATATATATAAACATACACATGTACTTGCACACATATATAAACACACACAATATATAAATTGATCCAGGCATTTTACTTAAAGACAATAGAATCCAGGCAATCTATATCTTATCACATATCTAAGAAAGACTCCAATGTGTTACCAAAACTTCCAAATTCAATACACAAAATGAAACTAATTACATTGGGGGAAAAACAGAAATGAGAAAATGGACTGCTATATTCTCGGATTTATTTAATGTTCTCCTTTTCTGGGGGTCATTTGGACAGTGTCTCTGGTTGCATCTGCAAACCAATACATCTACTGTCAGATCACTAAGGCATTTGACAACATCATTGTAAAACCTTTAGATACTGAGATATCAATAATTAAATGCATTCACTTCACACTTTGTTCTTGTGGATACCAGCTATTTATCTCTGTCCTCAGAAGAAGCTAATGGTGTAATGGGCAAAACATCAAGAATAATTAAGAAAAACGTTGCTATAAACTCCATCAGAAGATATAAAACTTTTACCCGGGACCCCAGCTGGCATTCATTACTGCAGGATCCACCTTGTACCAAATACATCTTGCTGAAAAGTGAAATGCTCAACTCAACAACAGGTAACTCACATAGTCTACACTGTGGAAAAAGACCACCTTGAGGTGCGTCTCTGAGTGTATGTATTGGAAGGGCCTCGATCTGTGCAAATATCATCAGAGTGGGGGTAGCAGGGCCACGTCAGTGTGGGCCAGGCTAGGGTTCAAGTTAGGTTAAGGCAAAGGGCTACACTCAGGGGCAGGTGGATCCCACCCTACAGAAACTCACCTCCCAGTCTAGCAGAAGATGCTTCAGGATTGTTTGCATAATTAGGGGGTACTAAGATAGAAATTCTGAGAATATTTTCTTCAAGAAATGACCGAGTAAATCATAAACAACAGGTCCATATTTCTTTTAGTAGAAAATATCATTCTCCTTTCATACCCCACAACAATACAAAGGGAGAAATTATTATTATTATTTTCAAGTAAGGGTCAGGCCTACCTGGTATATAAGCCTTGAAAATAGAAGATGCTATTTTAAATCAGGAACAATGAATTACAATACCATAGACACACTGCAGATATCGTCATTTAAGAATAAAGAATTATCTGGAACCACAGCAAGGGAAGACAGCTTTGAAGAGGCAGCCTCTCAGATAAGCAGTGTCAGGCATTTGCATATCCTTTCAAAAAATCTCTATTTTAGTTGTTGCCTAAATGGGAGTAGTTTCCTGTCACTGCGCGCTCTGTGACCCGCTGGTCAGCCTCCCAACAACAGAGGTCACAACGGCTCCCCTGTGTCCACCTGCAGACTTCAAAGAGTCACGACGACAGAAGTCAACGTTCCTGTTTCATCATTCAATTATACCAGATTCCCCTCCCAATCTCTGTGGGCGAATCCACTGCACTGAAAACGGTTATCTTGCTATTAATGACAAAGATATGGAAAACATGGCACTGAAATATGTGATCCAAACTTAGGGAGAAGGAATGTTACAGGAACTGCTTTGTCAACCCTAATTGTGTAATTACTTCTTGGCTTGGTCACCTAAGCTCAGAGCAAGAAATAAGAGACAATGGTAATTTCTTACTGCTGAAATGAAGGTGTCAAGCTGTCTTGTGTGTTCTGTGTAAGCAGAGCTAAAGTTTACATTTATATCATGTTACCACAATTACCATCTTCCAGAGCACAGCAAGAAACGAACAGAAGAAGGTCAGCCCTCACAACGGGCACACGAAAGTTTACCTGCACAAATATTTATTTAATTCGGCCACAGTTACAACATCTCTGTTTTCGGTCACCATCTCAGCCCCCATTTTTCGCATCAGTGAAATTGGTGAACTGCTCCCAGCAACTTGTATACTAATAGGAATAACATCATCCTTTAAAAATGGTGTTCATAAATTGGCTACTAATAATAACTAACCACTAGATGGCTTTAGATTTTTTACCTCTAAACATCTGAAGGTGAATCATCTGTGGTCTTGGGGTTGTTTGCTTACCTCAGTTAAAGGCTGGCATCAAGACTGAAGTCTAGGGGGAGCCCTGGGGACAGTGCCTGGGGGTGTGAGCATTTCGGGTGGGGAAGTCTGCAGACCTACCCTGCAGTACCGCTCCACAGCTCCCTAGTAGTTGGAGAAATCATTACATGGGCACACAATCCTAGCTTCACTCCCATCAGCCTCCGGTCAGCTAAGAACAAGGACCACATGCCAAAATGTTTTTTTTGTTTTTTTTTTTTTTCACACCAAGTACAAACCACTCCTCATTCTAATGGAGAAAAAAAATAAAAAAAGCAGAGACACACTAGGAAGAGGAAAAAAAAAAAAAAATGAAATTCCATTATAACTGGCTTCCTCAAGCCCCAGCCTAGGATGTGAGTAATCACAAAAACTGTAATATCAGCTTTTTATGTTTTCCTTACACTGGGTTCCTCCTTTATTTCCTTTCAAAGAGGTCAAGATCTTTTTCTTTTTCTTTTTTAATTCATAAAAGCTGCTCTGTGATTACTGAAAGGTTGGTTTCTCTCTGTAACAGCTCTGCCTTCCACGACAGTCGTAAATTTGGAGGCAAAAAAAGAAAACTCGCACAAAAATCTCTCAGCAGCTGTCCTGAGTATATCTCAAAACCTATCCAGTCTCATGTCCAGGTCTTCTGGAAACCTCTAATGGGCCAGCATGCTCCAGGCAAGCTGGCCAGCACCCTGAACCGGGGGCTTCAGGCAGAGGCCTTGCCTGCCCACCCCATGCCTCCCATGCAGGCACCAGCAAGAGGCCAGTGAGCCATAGCCCCCTGGCCTGCCCCCTGTCCCAGCCCAGGCCAGCCCCTTCTCAGTAGCATCCGAACCTATCTTCCCCGGCTCCATTTTCTTCTTTCCACTACCTCCCACCCTAACTAGTGATGGGGGTGGGGAGAAAAAAAACAAACTTAGCATGCTGTGTGGTCCACATCCCTTTGGATTCAAAACATCAATGAGCTTTTTTAACAAGTAGCCAAGTTCCATCTAAAATTAAAATTAAAAAAAAAAAAGGCTGGAACTCCTATCTCCTCTTGGTCATGAAGCAGACCATGCGGGAGCGTGATTCTGGATACGGATGGAGACTCTTGGAAATATATTTTCCCAGTTGCTCCTACTGGCGGGGATACTGTCTAGAGAAGGTGGTCAGTGCCCCAGGGCATGGGATACCCAGCATCTGTGTGCCCCCTCACAGCCCCCGGCACAGATGACCCCACAATGAAGGGATGGGCGCACGCTAGTGGGAAAGGCAGCGCCTGCCCGGTTCACTCAGGTGGACGTGGGCCCCCTGCAATCTCCCTCTACCCAAGAGCAGAGGTGAGAACCAACCCCACAAGACCCTCTGCCCCTGCATCCCTCTCCAGGCTCCATGAAAGAAACAGCAACACATCCCTGCCCTAGAGAGACACTTCAACTAAACCAAAGCATCTGAGAAGCAGGGTTCTTACAGGAAATTTGCACAGGGCAATGCCCAGCCTTCATGGGCTCACCTATACTGGAACTACAGGAAATGTGCCTGTAAGGAAGGACATGTCTAGAAGAATTTTTTTGGTTCGTTGATGAATTAAAAGAAGTGCATTAATTTTCTCTCATAGCATGCAATAGCTTATATTTATCGCTTTTGTCTTTGTCACAGATATTTTGTGTCTGCCGTGAATTGTTTTTTAAAAATTCATCTGCCTTTATACAAACACCCAAACGATCACAGCAATCCTAATTTCCAGTGGACCAGGCTACGACCTGCCAGGAAACTTCCTGACCGCTGCTCTACTCTGCTCGCCGTGCTCTGCCGTAGCACAGGGAAGTGAAACCCTCTGGTAAAGACAAATTTTCTGGAAATGTCATGGATGCACAGGGAGAGGAAACTGCACACAGTTGCAGGAAGCAAGGCAGGCGCTGTCTCACTGCGGCCAAGGGCCCTGGCACTGCGTGTCCACCAATTGCCACCTACTGGAGTGTCTGTGCTATCCGGTCAGGCCGTGACAGTCTATTGATTTTAATAGAACATCCATTTTTCTATTTCCTCACCAGGGCACCCTGCACTTCCATGGGAAGGGAGGCTCTTTCTGGGCAGAGTGGCTGAGTCTCTGCCATGCCTGCTTCCCCAACAGCAGAGGCCACCTCCTCAGCACAGTTCCTTCTGGGTCAGGGCGACCACAAGGTAGGCTGTACATGCTCCGTACAGCCAAGGGCATCCCCTTCCTACTCTCTCCCTTTTCCTACAGTAGCTGGGGCTCCAAAACGCATGCTTCCATTCACAAAAATGCATACGATTGCTTGCGGGAGGGACAAATTATGTTTCCTGAAAGACCCTTTGTCGTGTGCTAACATCACCGTCTAACTGCTGGCTCAACCTGTTTCTTCAGTTGTCAATGAGGTGTGTGCTCTGTACCTCCTGACAATATAATCGTCATAAACTTTATTATTACATCTGGAATTTCATGAAATGCTCAGTAATTGATGACAGAGGCACAGCCCAGAATGCTGCTCCCACAAGCTCTGCCACAGTTCCAGTAACCTAACTGCTTAATACTCCTGGAATGTATAAACAGTGTTAACCGCTACATTCCCCACACTGACAAGGCAGAAGGAAGCCACCGAGTAAGTGCCATCTGAGAGCAAGAGAGGATTCTCACTTGCGGAGAAAAACGTCCTCCTGGGATGTAAGCTGAGATCACGCTTTTGGGGGCGATGAGGGCAGATGACCCGTAATCAGATGTGATTTGGGGCTGACACACTGAGATTATCAGCTGGATTTGGGAACTGAACCAAAAATGAAATCTGCACAAAGCCATCACCCATCAATACTCATTCTCAGTTTGGTGGGGGGCTCCAGTTTCAAGGAAAATGTTTACTGGGATTATGAAAAAGTGCTGCAGCTCACACTATGTCTAATTTCATGGACACCAAAATATGAATGGCAGGTAAAGCAGAAAAAACGCCATCGTGGGCCAGGATTGCAACTGGACTGGATGACACTCTTATCTAGTAGGAGAAAAGATGGGCAAAATAAACCAGGGGTGAAGGTCATGCTCAAGGGTCCCTAGGAACTGGGGACAAATAAGCCTTAAAGATAAGGCTCCACGCCCACAGAGAGAGAGCTGAGAGCCCTAACAGCTGCCCCCAGGGCCACCTGGAATCAGGAGGATTTAACCGTGGGCAGCAGAGTCCACAGCTGCTCAAGCAAGGAGAGGTGCATAGGGTGGGGTCAGGAGAGGAAGCCGCCCCCCTTGCCCTGCACCCACACACCTCACCGCTTCCCCTCCCTCTGTATCATTTTTAACCAAAACAATCCATTTAACCATCAAATCCTCAGCCAAACTCCTGGCATGTGAGCGTGCCATCTCTCCAGGCCAACCCATGTGGAATCATCAAGTTCATACCAGAAAGTCAAATGTCCTGTTTGCAAAAAGCCGAAGAAGCAACTTTGTTGATTCTTGCCAGCTTGAGCCCACAGGCCAGAGGCACGGGCTCTGAGAAGTCTGGAGCAGACCTGGGTCCCGGCACCAGGGCCACCAGTGACCGGCCAGACTCCCTTTAACCCTGGCTGCCGAGTTCCCGTTAAAAATGGTCCCGCCATCCACCTCAGCTAGGTTCCCGCGCGAACGCTAATAAGTACTTGTTTGTTGAACTGAAAAATCATTACCACAGAACACGTCAAGTAATGAAAGATGTTTTCCTTGGAGAAATGTTAAATACTTCACTTCTTTCACAAGGAATGAGTACATGTGTTTCCAAATAATACCCTTCTCCCCCCGCCCCCCCCATTTCATCAGAGAGTCTGAAGCTCCAGGACCTGATCTGAACAAGCTCGTGTGGCAGGGCTCTCAGAACCAAGAACACGCTGTTATTTTATTTATTTTCCTTTGCCCAGCTGACTCCGTGTTTGTTCTATTACTTATTCACCTAACCATCCCAGTAGGAACCTCAGGCACGTAGCTGAGTGTTCGTGCTGCCTTACTATTTTATACAGAAAAGCAAGAGAAAATACCACCATCGCAGTCTCATAGATTACCCCGGCATGGTCTTCACTAATATATATGAAAGAGCCATTTCATTCCAGGCCCAGAGCAGAAACAAAGGCAGGAAACGGAATGTCAAGAAAGGGGAACATTTCACCACAGGAAAACCCCTGGGAACCCCATCTTCTCTCCCAAATAGGAATCCTCACCCCCTTTCAAAAGCTCTTCCTTGGGCGGATGAGAAGTAATGACTGCATCTTAGGCAGTTCCGAGGTCTTTTAAGTGTTTCAAAATGTCTTTACCTGCAGGGAGTCCCACTGGGTAATTTGGGCTTTCTTTCCATGGGTGGCATTCTAAGGTTTCCACAGGGTAAGGACCGAGCCTGCCTTAAGACTATGGCAAGCTGACCCGGGAAAATCCAAAATGACTTCCAGGTAACCCTGTCTCACCAAACTCGGAGGAAAATGCGTATCACTTAGATGAAATACTCAAATATCAACTTGACGTGGGGGTCAGTGCAGTCCTGGGTTTTCTCACCATCACAAAGACTTCGAACATGGTGCTCAGTCCTGGCACACGCCTGTGACACCAGAGACAGTGCGACACCAGAGACAGTGCGCGTTCTTCCCCCCATCACAGAAACCATAATCCAGGGACAGAGACGTTGAAATTCTGGTCAAAACGGACACTCACAAAATGAAAACCTCTAAGGAGTAAGCAACGCACCCTTCCTTGGGCCCCTTCTCTCTGTCTCTCTTTTATTTTGTGCATCGTTTAAACAGATGCCGGGGGAGGGGAGGGGCGGTTACCGGAGAGGACATTAGATCTCAGCTGCAGCTCCAGAAAAAAACTGGTGTGCACCAACTTCTCCAAACTTGAAGACTTTCCATTCTCTCCCTGGGTTTTGTTTTCCTTTTTTAAGGGGAAGCAAATTTCAATCTGACTTCACCTGCCCTAAAGGTTGGTATTTTTTATCTGTGAATTCATAAATCTACCATAAATGACTCGCACGAACTCTCTTCCTTTGCCCTTCCCTGACGAGCCGCCACATTTTGGAATTGCTCTGGCTGACATTAGGCAATGTGCTTTCTCAGCAGTTATTTGGAAAGGGGAGATGACAACTACAAGAATTTCTCTGCAAAGGATGAGAGGGACTACTCAATGCCCATCTCCAAATAGCCAGAGCTCACGGAGGACAGGCGGGTCTTCTGGTGACTCCTTGAACTCTGTAAGCTACCTAACCAAGCTCCCGAGTCCCAACCAGGCATCTGCTGGCATTGCCAGGCCTCCAGCAGCACAGCCCCCTGCAGGTCAAGGGCAGGCACTGCCCAAGAAAATGTTGAACTTCAAGGGATAATCACTACGTGGTCAGGAAACTCCCAGCCTGACTCAAGGGCTCAAAAGGCCATCAAAGGAACACCATCTCAAGGACCCAAGCAGCAACTTGAACTCAAAGTCATCCATCTCTGGGAGGTCAAGTTCTGAACAAGACCCTCCTCCAGCCACCTGCCCAGGTGAGGCATCTGCGAGGGGCTCCAGACAGTCAGGCAGGTGATTTTTCTAATCTGAGTTATTTCCCTCTCTCTGTCTCTCTCTTACCAAAAAGCCAGAGCGGTGGCTGTGTCGCCCCTAGTGGGCTCCCACTGTACTAAGGGAGAAGGTGGACCTCACATAGCGAGAGGTAGCCCCTGGGGACTGCCACGGGATGCTCAGCGATGCATCCCCAGTGCTGCCCGGCATGGGGCATTGAGGGCTGGAGTTCCTGATGTGCTGTGCCCTGAAAACGGTGTCCCAACTTAAAAAAAAAAAAAAAAATGTGGTTTTCTTCCTTCTCAGGAATTCTAATATTCAAAGCCTTTTTTCCACCTGCTAATTTTAGAAGTCCTGCTATTCTTTGGGAGGAGAATGGTGTGAAAATCAAGCATAGTATCCAAAAATAAAAGAGTAGATCTGTTTCAGGGCGTGCAGCATATTTAACTGAAAAGCAACTCCAGATATGCCACTTTCTATCGAGTCTTTAATACGTTTTCCAATTTTTCCAGAATATTTTAGCTTCAGAAAAGGCAAGGATGAACTTCCTAATCTATGAATATTTTTGCGACTGAAATGGGCACCCAAAATTATTTCTGGATTGTGAGTGGGGATCTTTTCAGAATGTGATGCCAGGTGATCACTCAGGATGTGAATCACTGGTGCGCTTCCCAGGGCCGCACAAGATGGATTACAAGTTTCCCTTCGGGACCTGGAGCACGTTCCCAGGTGAGTGAACTGACACAGTGCTCTTTCTCCGTGGACCCTGAAGGTGGACTTCATGGCATGCTTTGCAAGTCTCCCATCTTCACTTAAAAAAAAAAAACAACTTGTGATCTAAGGAATTTATTTGTTCTAGACCCACCGAAACTGCGGAGTGGCTTGTGGTCCAGTCTGCCCTCCACTCCAGTTCTCAGGTCTGAAGCTCTCCTGAATGGCCCAACGTGATGACTAGGGGAGCTTAAAGAAAGGACACTGGAAGGCTACCTGAAGACCCCAGCCCACGACTCCTCCAGCCTAAGAAGCCAGAGATTTGTGACAGAAAGTTAGAACTGTGTGTCAAGCCCTTCATGCAAACAATAAATATTACTTCTGCTCATAATCGGACTTTTCTCCAGCATCGTCTTTGAATGTTGAACCTTTTTCAATTAATTAAAAACTATGCACTGCAGAGTGCATATTTTATCAGCCCTCAGCTGCTTAAGTGTCTAGAAAAGACCAGGCAGTTTTTCTTTCTTTCTTTCTTTCCTTTTTTTTTTTCCAGGCAACCCAGAGCAAGTACTTGCAAGGGTCATATCTTTTTAATTATCTTTTCTCTCTTTGATTAATTATTCCGTCTGACAATAGCGTGTTTCTAATGCTATTCACCTGCCTTTGATGATTGACAACTTTTCTGTCTGATTCAGAGCAAACAGCTGCTGCCACAATCTCCTAGCAACCCGGGTGTGATGGATGAGCCCCCAAGATGGATGGCTGCAATAAATCATGTCTCCAGCCATAAAACTGAGAAAAGGGGATAAGAAGAAAAGCGAACAAAAAACAAAACAAGGTTTCTTCCCGTGAGTGCACTCAGTTCCTTACCAATTACACCTGAAATGGACTTTGCACCTCTTAATAGCAAAGTTTTTCTAATCAGTAAAAATGGGATGATGCCATTTGTATCAAAGGTGTTTACAATTGTTCCTGCAAACTGGCACTTGTACTCCAATTACCTCCAACACTGCCCAAGTGCAAGGGCAGAGGATCAAAGTTTTGCTTTCTTCCTTGAAGTCTCGGCAAGAAACAATATCATCTTTCTATAGTCAGATGTGATTCCAGACACCAACAAAGGCTATATATCTGATTCCACCCAATTTTTGGCAGCAGCTGGACAACACCAAAAGTGACTCCTAAGTCAGCCTGTGCATAGTGTCAGGCTGCTAATAAAGTTATTTCAAAATAAACAGACACACACACACACACAAAGTTGCCTGGAGTTGGTGAGTGAATACACCACATTCTCATTTCTTTCCTATTCACGGGAAATGCAGGCTTTTTAACACCTCAGGGAAAAGTTTGTCCAAGAAGCAGCAAGATATGAACATTCAGCCCTTCCACGAATTCTCGATTCTCATTTCTTTAGATAAAAAACGACCCCAGTCTAACTTTCTGTCCCATCATTTTTTAAAATTAATGTCCACACGATAAGTCATACAAGAAGCCCTAAATTTAATTAGCAGACCCAAATAAAGTCACATATTTAATAGAATGCCTGACAATTAAATTTGCTCTATCGGGGCTCTCCTACTGGAGGAGTCGAGCAGGAAGGCCAGCAGTTTCTGTTTCCCTTTTTCCACCGGGAAGCCGGCAGCAGGCCTCTAAGCTGGACGGGGAATGGTTATTGATGCTTCCCAGCAGCTGGGGGCCTGGGAGAGCCAGCCTGCGTCCCTAAGTCCTTCCAGTAGGTGGGGGTGTCCTGGAGCAGAGCTCAGGGTGCAAAAGAACCAGGAGGGATTAACCGTCTGGGCCTGGAAACAGCTGTCCACATCAGTCCTGCGAGGGTGGGAGGCGGGGTCTGCAGGGGGCCTACGGAGGGTGACCCAGTGCAGACACAAAAGGGGGGAGGCTGCTGGGAGCAGGGGTAGGGGTAGATAATTTTTTATCTGAAATATTCCTGGGACGTGGAAGTCTATGTTTCTTCATTCTCACACAGCTAACCAAGCCAATCGGTAATTTTTTTTTTTAATAGTTATATTGTGCTAAGCTTTGTGGATACAGATTTTTATTTTTTTCAGGCATGTCACCGAGTTTTAAAAAAATCAGACAAGGGTCCTGGCTTCGGCAACTACGGCTCTGTTTATATTTTAATGTTTCGTACATGACTGCCTCTGTCGGGGAAGAGAGAGGGAGAGAAGGAGAGAGAAAGAAGTTGCCTGTTAGTGTAAATCACAGATACTTCATTTTCCCCAGTGTCCTTGGAAATTATTCAAAATTAAACTGTCCCTCCTTTACGGGAGGGGGGTGTCTTCTATACTGTAAATGGGAGGGACTGCATCTGGTCAGCAGCAATGATAACCCAAGGCCAATCGATGGAAACACACACACACACAGGCCCCTACCCAGCCCCGGCTTGTCCAACTCTCAAGTTACAGGTTTACACGGCAAGTCTAAATAATATTCAAAATGATAAATGGCACCCTAAGCCCGGCATCCACCATCAATCTTTTTTTAAGGAACATCCATCTTCAATAACGCATGTTTGAATCATGTGAAGCCAGGAGCCCTGAGATTCATTTATACCACCCCTCACAAGCCAGGGCGGCTGAATGATACCTGTCAGCTCTGCTTGCTCTTTTTTTTTTTTCCCCTTGACTACTAAAAGGGGGGGAAAAAAGAGAAAAGGAATGCGGGGGGTGGGGGGAGTCAGAAGAGCCTCAGAGGCTGAGCAGTGTGGTTTAGCAGATAATATTAAAGAACATAACCTCGGCGGTGCCTCTGCCAATCTCGTGCCCGCCACGCCACACACCCAGCCATCCATACAAGCAGGTTCTCCTCCCTCACCCCTGCATCTTCTCCCTCCTCCCTCTCCCTCCGCCAAATCAGCAGTGCTCTCTCTGCAAGCCAGCGGTACTGTGTACAGTGGGAGGACGAGGAGGCTGCATCACACGGACCAGGCTTCCCTCCCCTCCCCGTTGTCTGGCTGGGGCCCATATGATAAATGACATATGTCATTCTGTCAGGAGGGAAGGGTGGGTCAGTGATGTATGACTCCGCTGAAAAGGAAATCGACTCTTTGGCATGGCGCAGCTCTTCACCGGGATCTAGTTTCAGAACTCTGAAATGAATTCTCCGACGTTTCAAGTGCATACTTAGGGCAGGCTGATGGGAGGCCTGGGGAAATCACACTTTATCCTCCCCCTGCCCTTCCGATGGCAAGGCAAGAAAAAAAAAAAAAAAAACTTCTGCCACTGGATACCTGCAAAAGGCCACGCGCGTGTCAAAGTCCCCAGCAGTCACACACCACGGGTTATTAAAAAATGTGACTTTGGGGAAAAAAAAAAAGGGAAAAGAAATGAAGCAGAGTAAGGTTAGTCCTTTTATTTATTTATTTTTTCATGGCAAAGGGCTGACACAAAAGCAAGATAAAAATTAGCATGTTTGAAGTAATCGTCCGCAGCTTGACATCTGCATAGTAAATTTTAAAGGAAAAAAATGTGTCAGACAGCCCAGAGCCGCTTCGCCCTCCCCCCTTTCATTAGCTCACTGCCAGGGTGGCGCTGCTGAACCTCATTACGGCAAGAGGATTTATGAAGCTGAACCCAATGGCAAAGAAAAGGCATCTGTCAATAATTGTAGGGAGCTGCACTCACAGCTTTGAAATCTCATTAAGTATGCAGTTATCAGGCATAAAGATCAAAAACATTACTCAACTCCGACAGAATCTTATGGAGGAACATTAATTAGCAACAGGCCTACAGTACAAAAAAAAAAAAAAAAACACACAGACTTCCTCTCACACCTGCCCAACCCACAAACCTAAAGCAACACTCCCCCTCCCGCCCGAAAAAAAATAATTCCCGGCATCTGAGGCTGATCAAGAACATGAAACAAGAGAGACACACACAGAAAGGAGGAGAGGGAGGGAAGGGGTGGGCGGCGGGCAGGGAGGGAGGGAGGGGAGGGCGGGGAAATTCGGTTGAGAAAGGCTTGGCGGTGAGGAGAGAAAAGGAAGAAGCTGTCAAACTTGAGAAGGATGTCAGCGCTGGCCCTGATTACAGGGGCCTATGGAGTTCTCAGACCTTTTATCATCCTCGCCATCAAAACCAGCCGGGAGTCACCGCAGGAGAGCTGATGGCTGGCCCACTGCAGCCCAGGTCCACGCTGGGACCCCAGACCCGGTCCTCGGCCCCTGCTCACCTTGGCAGGCCGGGATGCTAGGCCCGATGCCCAGGAGACAGGCCCTGCCCAGCGGCCTTCTGCAGCACCCCCACTTCCCTGCCTGGTCTGCAGCCAGCCAGCCCGAGAAAGCAAGGGCCAGACCCGCTCCCCAGGCCTTGGGCACAGGCTAGGGAACCACTGCTGTCAATGAATCTCAGCGCCGTCTGCAAACACCTTTCCCTTCCTCCAGAGAAGAGGAGGATCCGCTTCTCACACATCCACTCTGGCTTATTTTATTTCTGCGTATGCTGATTTACAGACTCGGTCTCTTACAACACACCGAAAAACAAAATATAAAAGCAGAGAATTCACATTCAAGCCGTCAGGCCAACATCGGGGCAGGACATCTCTTGACCTTTGTAGCACGCAGGACAGAGCGCAGCTGATGATGGGGTCAAATGTCCCTGCTAGGGTGACTCCAGGTTATCCATAGGGGGAAAATTAAATAACAGGGTTCCTCTCCCACCACATCCTCCAGCTTCTGCAAGAACAATTCGCTTGTGTTTGGAAACATTCCACAAGAATTGTGTGCTCAGAGTCTCAGGCAAACTTATGCCCTATGGTGGCTTGATCCAGGGTAGGTACACAGATATGTGTGTGTATGTGTGTGTGGTGGGGAGTGGAAATGTCAAAAGATCACATGTTTCGGTCCAACAGGCAACGGTGGCCAACTCTGTGGTGGGATGTACAACAGTCAGGCACAGTCCTCAGATGCCCCATGAAAGGTGTCTAACAGTAGCAATAGTAATAATAATAAAGCATGTATTCTGTGCTAATTTCCTTTATTGCACTGTTACAGAAAGGTGGCTTTTTCTTGTTACCCATAAGCACATGCTCCTATATTCTCTCTCTCTCAGACACACACACACACACACACACACACACAAACGCATGGCACTTCCCATAATCCCACACCATGAGGATAAGAAAAGCTATAGCACAACATCTCCTCTGATCTGAAATCTCTACCATCACTCTTCTCTGAGCTCTTCTTCCCTTCCTACATCTCTTACTTCACTCCATAGGCCCTCCTAACTGTTTACCTCTCACCTCTCCAGAAGTTAATGGTTACCTTTTCTTCATTAGCCACATCTTTAAGGAAAGGGGAATTAAGATTCCTAGGCAATCAGCCTGGAGACCCCTTCAAGCCAAGGCCCATCCTCTCCAATCACTGACTTTCCTTTGGAATATCAATGAACACATCTCAGATAAATTGTCACCTATGACCGAGAAGAGTTGAGAACACTTGTCTATAAACCAGACTTGACGAGAAGGAATTTTAGCAGGAGTGTTACAATAAGGTGTTTATATTTTTTATGTGCTTACCATATTACCTTTATTATGTGTAACATCAAAGTGATTATAGCAATTACATCTAACAGAATTAATTACAGAACTTCCCATCATCCTGGGATACATAATGCATTAGAGGTAAGGCAAAGAAAGAAAACATCTTGATTGTAGTAACTAACTATTGTTGGTGTGTATTTTCCCCGGCAGCAATGCCAAACCAACAGCAGCTTTCAGGACGATGGAGAGGGAGAGTTTTAATTGGAAAATGAGGTATATTTTCTTTAAATTAAGTAACGCTTTTGCCTAATGATATGTTGGTGCTATTGGACATGTAAAATCAATTTCATTTTTTAAGTATAAATCTTTAAAAGGTGCTGGTTAATCCACCCAACCAGTGTTACTACATAAAGGAGAAAGCACATGGGTAAAAGACTTACAAGTCTTTACGTATGCAAAATAAATTCACTCAAGGCTTCATTAATATTAATTTAAATTCAAAACCCATTTACATTAAATTGTTCATTAAAAATTGCCTATTTTATGCAACATGCATTTCTCAAAGAACTCAGAGGAAACTGAATACATAGGACTAGATTTAATGATGGGGATAGAAAATCAAAAGTAAATGAATTGGAGTCATTTCATGTATATTACCAAACAGCTCTTTACTCTCCAAGGGATGGGTTCCAGTTTGGGGGACAGACAAGCTTTCAGAGTAGTTTGTTTTCTGCTACTATAAACTTGCAAACCTGACCTTCTGGTCTACCCAAGAGAAAGACGAAAACAAGAGACACTGGTGGAATGGAAACCAGACTGGGGAAGGCAGCAGGTACCACCGAGAAGCCCACCTGGACTCCGAGCATTGGCAGTTAGGCTTGCTCTCTAAAAAGGTACATGAATGAGCATTTGTTAGCACCCATCTTGGCCCAGAATTAGTAGTTTCTCTCCCCGATTCACTCCGCCCCCTGCAATCCTTTATTCCCAAAGCAAGGGAATCAGGAAGATGATGACAAGGAGTTGGTAAGTTCCTTGCTTTGGCTCCCAACCCTCGAAGACAATCTGAACTTACACTGTTTCCCCAACAGCTGTTCTGGATGAAGAAAACACAGTCATAATTAATAACACGTGTCCTGACAGTATGAATTAATAATTTATCATTAAGCCCAAACAAATTTAAATTATTCTTCAAGAGCCACACCTTAGCACACTTGAGAAAATAAGGTAAGGAGAGGGTCAAAAAGTCCAGGTAACGTGACCTTTAGAGAAATGCTCCCCCCACCCCATATGTCTCTCGGGCCACTTTTGTTGAAATACTAAAATAATTTACAAAATTGAAAGTAATTAAGCCCAAGAATCTAAGTGCTGATCAAATCAAGTGTATGTGCTCAAAATGTCTTCTTTTTTAAATGGGGCTTATAAAATATTCAATATTTGGTCAAGGACACTATGTAATCTTTCTAATAAAGATTCCTAAATGTGGAGTATGACAGTTGTTCAGGCAAGTGGTCATAAGAAGATTATGTTCTATTACTGGTGTTTTTTCTCAGCTTCTAAAACTGCATAGCATGTTTCTAGTCACAAACAGTAACCTGAATTTTTACACCCATGTCTAACATAAATGTTTACAAATGTTGAAAAATTAGAGAAAGCTACCAAATCTATGTATCCATTCCTTACAATCAGGTGTAAGACTCAAGAAAGACAGGAAAAAAAACATATTCATAGCCATTGTTTAGTAGGATTTGAAAATTAATTTAATGACTAACTGCAAATACTGGAAACTAGAATTAATCTGTCTGAATTTTTTTTTAAGGCTTACAGACATTTAAATGCATGTATCAGGACACTTTATCAACCTAACATAAAATTGTCATCTTATCTTATTATATGACTATTTTATGCATGTGTCAAAAGAATTTAAAAATGACTGCCTGTCTATTGAGTCTAATTACAAGTGCACATTATCTGTCTCGATGTACCAGTCCATATCATTGTTACCAAATACAATATATTGTATTCACCTTTCATTTTTTAACTTTAGACAGAGAAACCGCAATTTGGAACATAACTAGAACACATACACACACTGAACACCTGAGAAGGTCCAGCGTGATACCACCGCTATGTTCTGTCCTGTTTCCCTACAGGCTACGGGGTGAGGTCCCAGGGGTGTTACAAAACAGCTTCTCTGAAAGGCCTCCCAACCTGGGCTGGATGCAGACAAACACAGAAAGTAGACACACACCCTACCTTTTTTTTTTTTTTTTTTACTACAAGACTAAAGCTATTTTTATAGTTTGTCCAGTGATAGGCAGGAATAAAAATGGGCCAGCAGGAAAGCCTCACAAACTGTGCTCGGCTAACTGGCCTGCTCCTGTTATCAAAGATGGCTGTGGGGCACCCACCAGAACCAGGACTCCCATCCTCTCCTTGCTCCTTCCCTGCCTGCATCTGCAGCCCTAGCCCCAGCCTGGCTCTGCCAGATGCCAGGAAAAAGGAAAGATGCCACGTTGCCCTCCAGAAGCTGATCCTTCCCCTTCCAGAATCCCAGAAGTGGAGGGCGGGGAACCAGGGGTTTTCATTCTGGGAACTCACCTGGGTTTCACGGCATTTCCCCTGGCCCTGAGCAGTCACCTTTCATTCTAATCACTTTACAAAACAATCTTTAGTTTAAAAAAAGAGGGAAAACGCAGACTTGTGAGGCAATTTGGGGAATAACTGCTGATACATCAGTTATTGACTACCTGGCTCCCGCTTATGAGCGCGCTCAAGGCAAAACCGAGAACAAAATGACAACATCAGCCGCTCACAATCAAGGCTGGCCCTGGAGAGCACTGAAGCTCTAACTGACAGTTGTCAAGATAATGGGGGCACAGCAGCCAATTCTGGAAGCTTCTCTCCCCTACGTGGACGTCCAGGGGAATGGCCTTGGCTCCTGCCCTCTTTGTTTCTCTCCTCCAGCTTCTCAGTTTCTCTTTTTTAAAATTTACATTGTTCCTTTCGTTTTGTAGGAAAAGGGGGGAGGGAGAATCACAGAGTGACCAAAACCAGTCATTTTGTCACCTTGCTACCGGGTAGAATGTCTATCCAAAGGAGAGATGTGTGGCAGGTTTTGAGAGCAAATGAATTCCCAAAGCTGAGGCCGAAATGCCTTCCTGAATGATCCATGTGCTTCCAAGAGGGAAAAGCTCCTCTCCAGAGCTGCCTGATATGTGGACGAGACTTAGGAAGGTTAGGATGGTGGTACGTGGGCCTCGCCACGTGTGCCATCTTCTAGTTCGTCCATGTCTACCCACAAAGTAAAACCTCCAGGCCTCGCCACCACAAGCTCAACCTATTCCTTGGGGACCCGCAGTGATTTGTTACTCCAGCAGGTCCTAAGGGGTCCAAACCACTTTGCCAAAAGTCAAGACGCTTGAAGGTTTACCTTTGCAATACAACTGCCTAAGAACTCCTTGGATGGTTTTTCTCTTTCACCAAATAAGACTCAAAAGGTCAATGACAAGTTGTTGTTGTTTGTTGGATTTTCTTTCTTTTTTTTTTTTGGCCAGGGGCGGGAGGAGTTTAGGCAAGGGCTTATTAAGATTTTACACTTCCTTCCAGAGAACAAATAAGAATAAAACGAGATCTGCTATTAAGTACTGCTTGAACTTCTTTTCTGCTATTTTCAAAAAACATACTTACTGAAAAACAAACATTACGCGTAGGAGAGAGACAAAATGGTCGTTTTACCTGAAGGACACTGGCCTCTGTCACCCCGCTGCTCTCTGAGCTTCTACGGGTAACGACATTTGTCCAGCACAAACGTATAGCCCTTTGAAATTACACGCCTGGAGAAAGGAAACTCCTGCCCAGGTTTCTCCTTGGCAGGTGAAGAAATTTCTCTCTTCCCTTTGAGAAAAGACACTCAGCCATGCATAATTTCTATCAAAAAGAGAAAATCCTGAAGTGCAGAAATACGTCTTTTCAGGGATTCTTGGAGCCTGCCTTGGCCTTCTGGAGAGCAGCGCTACATTTGGCCTAGATGTAAAAACTGTGCACCTGTGTGCTACGTCTGCACACTCTCCCCAGCTCTCAGCCCTTTGTGGTTGTTATTCTACCCCAGACCATTAAAAGGGCCCTAATTCCTATGACATGATTATCCAGGTACCAAAGCCCATTTGTCACCTGCAGCAGAAAATTGAGTTAATGCACAACTAAAGGCAGCCAGGACTGTGTAATATCAACTTGATTACATCAAACTAGCTGCAAACCTAATTCTGCGGGATGACACTGCGTCGAGCTTGTCATCTCCAATCATTAAAGCTGTCAGAAATCCATCAGGTTTACAGCTAATTAGGTGAACACTAATGAAGCTGGCAAAACAACTTTTCTTTTTTTATGGCTGAGCGGACCTTTCAGTTTGGAGGGGGAAAAAAATTCTTGAGTCTTCTCAAGGTTGCTGGGACTGGATTTCCAGTTACCAATCAGCAGACATCTTTCTTTTTCCCACTCTCTTTCTCTATCAGTACAAAGCAATCAATTTGTCATCACTCCCAGTATGCCACAAAAGCAGGCATGAACCTTATAACTTGCAGCTGTGAGAACTGAAAAAGGAGGAAAAAAAGAAAAGAAAAATGGGAAGTTTTTTGCCCATCCAAACAAACAAACAAACAAACTCACACAGCACACATACTGGCCTGTGTATACTTATCACCAGCCTGGATGTGGAAGGTTTTTTTTTTTTTTTTTATCCCTCCACTCTTAAATAAGTAGCCCTTCAGACATTCCCCACCCCCTCCTCCACACGTCCATTAGGCAGAGGCATTCTGATAAAGTAAATCCAAAACCAGGGTATGGGAAAGAAAAAAAGCACTCACGCTGCCAACTTCTGATTGACCATTAAGCTATTGATGAATGTGCCTGTCAGGAGAGAGACAATTAAATCAAATATGAAACAAAGTCGTTTTGACGGGTCATTTTGATAGAGCAAAACCATTCTTCCAGCTCCTATTAGTCCTGCAGTCAAGTTTTTATATAATGAACATTTCTTAACTGACCTGAGATTTCCTGGCTGGCATTTTTTAAAGGTGCAAAAAGGTTAGTGAACAGGTTGCTTTAAAAAAAAAATAAAACCAACAGCATACTTCCTCCTCCTCCTCTAATATTTTTAGCAGAAAGTTATCAAATACGAGTCTCAGATTGGCAAGGTGGAAGAGAAAGATGAAGCAACGGCGGAGAGGGCTCTAAACCAAATGTAAAGATGTGATCACATATGGTTCATTTGATTGAGGCAGAGAGATACCTTCAAATGTACATCCAAAAAGGAAAGGAAAAAAAAAATTTCAAAGACTGGAAGCAGCCCAAGACACTCCTACTGTCCAACTTTGTAAAGGAGTCCTCCAAACTTTGAGAGTTTATTTTGAGTAGATAAGCTCATTGCTTGAGCTTGGAATTTAAAGTAGAAGATGGGATGGGCAAAAAAGCACCAGCCAGAAGGTGACTTGAGAGGTGGCACCCTCCCTACAACCACGACTGTGATTTTCAAACTTTGTAAATTTGGGTAACTCTGAGGACAGAGCAAAATCGGCAACATATGCCCCAAACCAAGTCTGTTTTCTTCAACAATTTCTTTTGGACACTAACAGGTCAGTACATTTCTGGGAGAAGAAAGAACAGCGTTCTCTCTCTGTGACCCTGTGTGAGAAGACTCAAGTTCAGAGTGCAGCCAGTGTGTGAGCTCCACTGGCAATGCCCGCTGAAGCCATGGAAGTGACCACCACCATCATTCCCACTGCCACTACAGGCACTCACCGGTGGCATGGTTACAGTGCCTTCATCCCAGAAGGGCACCAGGCAAAGCCCTGACCCTGCTCCCTGTCCTCCCTTCTTCCACAAAAAGAACAGAAAAGAAAGGAAGAGAAGAAAAAAAGAAATGAACCTCCACTCAACCCTCCCCTTCAGGCAGCATCTGAACCTCTGCACATCTGAGTGTTACTCATATCAAAATACATCCCGTCCATATGTGGTCCTCTCAGCAGTCCGCCCCAAATCCCAGAAGTTGCACTGACAGGGCCCGAGTGACGTCACAGAGCTTGGCCTCACCATTTCGAGTGATTTATTGATGTTTATTGGGAATGAATAGATCAAAGGCAGCAGCATGACGGGCGATCAATCAGTCATCAAATCAAGGGTGGCAAAGGGCCAGAAACCCTTCTTCCAAGCAACATGCCCCCAACTGACATTATTGCAAAATAATGTTATGTGTGTGGGTTTTGTTTTGCTTTCAATGATGCTTTTTCCAGAAAAGAAAAAAAAAAAAAATCGGCTCAGTCTTAACAGGAGTTGACACTCCTGGAAAAAAAAAAAGAGAAAAAAAGGAGCGGGGTGGGGGGGTGGTGGGGGGCGGCGAAGAAAGTACTCAGATACGTCCCAGAACTAAGTGCCAGGAGGAAATGAGGATGGGAGAAGCAGTAGAAGGAGAAGGTGGGGGTGAGCGAAAACAAACCAGGGTAAAGAGAACGCCAGCATCTAACATCGCCTTGACAGTCATCTGACAATACCCAGACCCTGTGCGCTCTGGTTTCCACCGCTGTGCCCGGTTTGGGCCCAATAAATGAAGAATCAATCGGATTAGCAGTAAGGTGGCCAAAGGGACCCACTCGCTCACTCGTTCGCTCTCTTTCGCTCGGCAGACACCGGGCAGTCCCCCGCCGGCCGGCCGCGAGAGGACACAGAAGGTGTCCCGGGGAACTCAGGTGACCCCGCCCGCCCCCCACAGAAAGAGACAGAAGAGGGCTCCTTCCCACCCCCTCGGCGGCCAGGCGGGGAGCAGAGGAGGCAGGACTCAGCCCCGCTCAGTTCGCCGCGGGCGAGCGCGGTTCCCGAAGTGGGTGCGAGCGGGAAGGGGAGCAGGGGGGCGGCGGCAGAGCGCAGCGGGGCGTCCGGGGGGCGCCGGTCCGCGAGGCGGGCGCACGCACCAGACAGGAGAGCGGTGAGAAAGCCCGGCGCCCCGGAGTTACTCTGCGTGGCCAGAGCGAGAGGGGCAAGGAGCGGGGCAAGGAGCGGGGTCGCCGCCGGCTGGAGACGCGGGGCGAGGAGAGGAAGAGGAGGCGGAGAAGAGGAGGAAGGGGAAGCGGCTCGTACCTGCTGCGCGCCGGGGCGCCTGCTGCTTCCTCCTCGGCATGATGCTCCTCCGGCGACTGCCACTGCCGCCGCCGCCGCCGCCGCCGCCGCTGCCGGGCTGAGAGGGAGGGAGGGAGGGGCGGCGGGCCCGCGGGGGGGCGAGGCGGGCCGGCTCTCAGCCTCCCCCCCGGAGAGCGGCCGCCCGCAGGATGCTGCTGCGCCCCGGCTCTCCGCGTCCCCCCCGCTCAGCGCTCCGCCGCGATCCCCGAACGTGCGGAGGGAAGAAGGAGGGCGGGCGAGGGAGGCGCGGGGAGGGAGGAGCGCGGGGGGAGGAGGAGGCAGAGGAGGAGGAGGTGGTGAAGGAGGAGGAGGAGGAGGAGGAGGACCGCGCTGCCGGCGGAATGGGAAGTTTGACAAATCGCTCCAGAGGCCGGAGGAGGAGGGGCGGAGAGGAGCGGCAGCCCTGCCCCCCCCACCCCCCGCCCCGTCCCCAGACGAGGTGCGCGGGGTTCGGGGCCGGGGGGCGGGGAGTAGGGGGAGAAGGCGGGCAGAGGGGTGGGAGGAGGCGCACCGGAGCGGCCCCGGCCGGTGAAGCCCGGGTCCCCGCCCCCGGGCAGGAGGGTCACGGCATCGGTGGGGGCGCTCAGCCGCCGCCGCCGCCGCGGCCCGGGGCTCAGCGGTCCAGTCTTCTGCCCGCGGCGCGGCTGGAGCGGCGGCGTCGGCAACAGGCAAGCTTAAAGGAAAAGGAGATGATCGTGTCACTAGCCCGCCCGCGGGGGCGCCGCGCCCCCACTCCCGGCCCCGAGCCTGTCTAGGACCCCCGCCCAGTCCTGGGAGGGGGTGCCGCCCCTCCGCCTCCGCCCCTTGCGCGCACGCAGGGGCGCGGCGCCGGCTCGGCCGAGCCTGTCCCGGGGCACTAGCTACTCCCGCCTGCCCCTCTTCCCCACCCGGCCTCGCCCCCTGGCTATCCCCCGCTGCCACTCCCGGGCCGTACTCCTTTCCACATGCCGCGTCCAAAGCCCCCAGCTCAGACCCCGGGCCTGGGCCCGCGCACCCCGGGGATGCCAGGGCCCGCGGGCGGGCGCCGGCGCCCTCGGGGGAGGAGGCGGGCGCGGGTTGGAGCGGGTGGGGGCTGCTCTCAGACCCCGCGCGCCTCCCGAGCTCCTCCCCCGGGACCCGCCGCCGCCACTTCCCCCAATTTTTTTTTTTTTTTTCCCGGGCAAACTTTCCCGGGCCCGTCCCGGGGGTGGGCGAGGGAGGGGGTGCCTCTTAAGTTTCCTCTCCAGACTGGGAAGATCACGGTACCTCCACCCCGTCCCTCACCCCCTAGGCGCCGGACCGCGCCCCCAACCACGGGCTCTGGCAGATCTGAGGGCGGGACGGGGGCGGGGGCAGGAGCTCAGACTCTCAAGCCCATCCCCCGCTCCGGGGCGCCCCGAGAGGGGCTACCGCGCCTAGTGCCTGGCCTTCCGGCAGTATTGGGCAAAAAGAATTGATTATTGATTGGGTCATTGGGGTCGCCGAGGCTCGGGCCAGCCCGGCGGATCGTGGAGAGGAGGAGCTGGCAGGGCTGAGTTGGCAGCGGGGCAAAGAGGGCTCACTTACTGGCGGCCGCGAGGGCGCGGGTGGGCCGGAACTCAATGGGACGACCCCAGGGCAGCGGCGGCTGAGCGGGAGCCGGAGCCGGAGCGGCGCGGGCGGCGGCGCATCGATGCGCTGCGGGCTCGATTGCGTCTCCCTGGGCCAGCTCTTGGGCCGGGAATGGGGCGGCAGCGGCGGGGCTGGCTCCGGGCGCTGCCGGGCGGCGGTGGCGGGAGTGCGGGGGCGGCCGCCAGACCCACGGCCCCTTAGGCGGTGCTGCTTCTGGGCGCGCCGCTGGGGCCCTGGGAGTACCCTGTGAGCCGCGTGCGAGAGTCCGGGCGAGGGCCGAAGCCCCGCGCCCTGGGACTGACTGCCTGAGCGCTCTGGGAGCTGCAAACCCCGGCCTTCTCCCGTCTTTCCCTACCACCCCCCCCCCCTTATGTTTCTTTTTTAGTCTCTTTCCTCTCTTCTTCTGCCCCCTCTTCTCTTTATTTTTTCCTTGTGATTGTTTTTTGCAAGTTTGTTTTAAAAGTTCACAGGCATACTTTCTTTTCTTTTAGACCAGGAGACCTCGATCTCACCCTGACGGTAAGATCAAAAGTCTCCGCTCGCCCCCAGCCTGCGGGCTTGGGCTCGGTCCAGACGCCTCCCTGAATGCAGATGTGCTGCCGCCGTCCTCCGGGGCTATAAAGCCGCCTCCTGCGCCTTGGCGTGCGCAGGAGCGCACGGAGTTGCGGGATGCGGACCCTGGGCGGTTGCGGGGAGTTGGAGTCTAGCTGCGGCTGGGCCCCGGGCTGGCCTCGTGCGTGGGGCGGGCGCGTGGCGCGGAGTTGGTGCCTGCGGCCGCAGAGGCCAGAGCAACTGCCCCTCCAGGCCCGGGAGACGCGGCCGTGGGGCGTGAAACGCTTCTTGCGAAGGAGAAAACGGTGAGTTGGCAGACGCCGCCCGCGGCCTCAGGATTCTAGGATTCTGGTTGCGGCACTGATCACCACTTGCCTGAAGGAGAGTAGGCGCCGCGGGAGGTCACCTCCTGCCGCCCTGACTCACCTTCCACACGCCGAGCGCCCGCTTGGGTCCACGGGTTGTAGCGAGTGCACAGCACTGAGCACCGTGCACGGAAGGCTGAGACTTTCGCCCTGGCTCGTGCTCCCCCTCCTCCTCTCCTTCCCGGCGCAGCTTTCCAAATCTCAGTTCCCTCCGCCCTCTCCCCCTGTCGGCCGTGGCCTGAGCTCCGGTCTCAGCGTAGCCCGCAGCCACCGCCCGATCGCTGCCTCGCCCTCCCCCGCTCAGGCACTGCGCGCAGTGCGATCCGCCCCAACATCTGTCCGTCCAACCATTGGCGCATCCATCAGTGTCAATGAGCTGCACATCGCCGCGACAGCCCGTCACGCACAACACGGGCTATGCGGGGTGCATATTGCGACCGCGCTACTTTGCCGGGGCACGAAAACAAGGTTCCGGTCCGGCTTGGCACAGCTTGGAACCCTGATCTCTACGGGGATCTTTTAGCTACACCTACCCAGTTTAATATCGGGATCTCTAAACATGATTAGTTTTGCAGGCCATTCTAGGGATGGGACAGGTGCAGGGGAACAGTGTCAACCAAGCCCTTGCATTCTGCCAAGTTCTCTGCCCCTTTTCTGTGGACTGGGTGTGGCATAGGAAAGAAGGGAGGTAGGTTTCCCAAATCCGCAGCAAGCACGATATAGACCTGGAAGCTACCTCAACTCCGTGGCTTAAATCTTCAGCTTGGCCGAGTCCAAGGGTGTCGTGGTCGCCAGGCAGGTGTTAGCCAAAAGGTCTCAATCTACAAGTTTGCCAGGCCCCGCCTGGCTGCTTGGTACCATGGCCTGACAGTGAGGAGACAAGAAGGGAAGAAAGAGGAGGGATCCATGGGTTCTCATGGATTCGAGTGAGAACTATGAGCTCGATTTAGGGAGAAATAGTTTCTGGGTGGCAGTATGTCTGTAATTCACATGTTATTTACAGAGGGAGAGAGAACGGGGTCATAAGTTGGAGAAGCCAGTGCTTTGCAGGGAGTTGCCGACCATTCCCCAAGAGTGCTGACCCCGGACGGTGGTGGCCTGCTCCCCTGCTTCTGCTTCTTGCTTTTCCCTATCGTCCCCTAACCCAAGATCCAGAAGACAGACACCTTCACATATGTCCCTGATCATAGGATCAATCTGGCCGGGCCAGGGGCCTTTCATGTCCTCCCAAGAACTTAAGAGGAAGAGTGTACGTAGAACCTCCTCCTGGGACATCTGTGGGGCGGCTGTCCCTGGCACTTCCCCTGATATATTTGTGTTATTACTACTGAAAATATATCTGTCCGGTGCCTGGTGAGTTCGGTCCCTCCGAGTCGACTACACACGCGGGTCAAACCTGCGCGTCTCATGGTTCCGCGATTCCCGAGTTCGGAGGGATACAGAAACCGGTTTCAGGCATGCTCCCAGGCCTGCGCGGTTCAGGAGGAGGCCAGAGACCGCTGAGGCGGCGCTAGCTGGGGCTCCTTCCTTGGGAAGGACGGTCCGCGCTCTAGGGTGCCGGCTTCGCGCACCGCATCCAGCAGCTGAATCATTTCCACGCTAGACTAGAGGGCGGAAAAGCCCGCGCCTGGCAGAGGACCTAGAATTCTGTAGAAGGCACACTGTGCAGAAATCTTTGTACCCTACTCTGAAGAGTTGCAGAGACCTTTCCTTTGAAAAGCCACAATACGGTTCTGCCCTGCAGAAGCACCTGGTAACTACTTAGCCGCGTGAGTCACGCAAAAAGTGGCCCCCTCTGGGAAGTGCCGTGTTTCTGAGAATAATTTTTTACACCCCTAAAAATAAAAGGAGAAGGGGGCTGAGGGACAGTGGGGAGATACCAAAATGTCCGGTGGCAACCGCCTGTAGGGGAAACTGGCGGCTCCCATTGCGATCAGCTGGACCACCCTGTTAAGAGCCCCCCAAATTCCCAGGGGCCATGAAGACAACTCCTGACTCCCAAGATTGCTCCTCGGGCGCAATGCAACCCCGCTCCTCCTCTGCGGCGGGATTCGGAGCCCTGTTCACTTCAAATGGTCCCAACAGCCTTTCCTTCAGGTCAAAGGGTTAGAAGCCCGACTCCAGCTCCCGGAACTCACGGACCCCAGGCGGCAGTGCCGGGCCTACCTGAGCGGGTCTCTCCCATCCCGGGAGCGCTTTTGTCCTTGGCTAACCCGAGCCTAGCCGGGAGAAGTCGGAAAGGGGAGAAGTACGCAGGCGTGTGATTCGAAACAAGTGTGCGGTGGAGGGGCGAGGATCCTGACCGCGGCGGGCGGCGCGAGGAGTCAGGAAGTTCGCGCTGGGGAAGGAGCAGGCGGGCCACCGCCTGGAGGCAGCCGAGGTTGTCTTCAAGGTGCGGTTGAGTGCTGAGTGACAGCCCGCCGGTCCCAAACCAGGCTGAATTAAGTGTGTCCCCATTTGGGATGGCCAGAAGGAAAAAGACCTCCGCAAAGAAGGCATCCTTGCAGCTGGCTATCCAGGCCGGGTAGCCAGGGCGGGCTTGGGACCCAGGGGTCTAAACATAGACCTTAGAGAAGGGTTGTCTGGAGGAGGCGCGGGCAGCCCGCAGGGACAACGCCCTCTGGGAGACTACACCCCATGTCAAGGTGTGAGGGCATCTGGCCCGCCGGTGGGCCCTTGGGGAGCCCAGTGCCTGCGGGACGAGGCGGCAGCGAGGGCTCTCCAGCCGTCGCCCGCCTGGAACGTCGGCGCTCTGATTTGGACCCTTTGACATTCCTTGTCACCACAACCTGGGCTAGGCAGGAGGAGATACCCTGGGTGCTGAGAGGCGGACTGCCACCACCTGCATACCTCAGCCAGGGATTGGGCCCAGGACCTCAGCCCCTGTCGTGGCGGGAAGAATTCGGACCCTGGGGCCAGGCCCTAGCCAGGCGGTAAATTGTTTGCTAAAAGTGCATTTATACAGCAGCGAAGTTTGTTTCTCTTTTTCCGGTAGCTTTGTTTTAACGAACCAGATGTTTTGTCTGTAAATTCTCCCAAGAACTTTTACAGTTTTGACGTGAAATAAACCTTGGAAAATCGGAGCGGTATATTAATGCCACTTCTGTGGGGCCTCGGGGGAGCTACTTCAGGCTCCCAGGGATGGGAGCTGGGGGCGGGGCAAGGCACTCCTGGAAGAAAAGTAGGAGACTTCTCTTGGCCCAAGAATTGGTGCTGAGAATGTGAATCTCCCCAGTCCCCGCCATCCCACTCCCCAAACACTTGGGTACACAGGCTATCAACCCTTCCTCCCCAGAGCGGGCTTCCTACTTGGTAAATTTCTGTGTTTCCAACACAGAGGTCTGGCCCAACTTTGCAACTCTGCTCTCTGCAGGTCTGGCAATCCCACCAGGACCACCCGACTCAAAGGCAAAAAGCACCTTTGATCTTCCCTGGCCAGCTTTGAGATCCGCTCTCTGCTGGGGCGGGGCAGAGCAAGGCTGCCCGGGGCCATCCCTGAACTGGGCATGACTGGGACTTCCTGAACTTTGGATGGAAGCTGACCCAGTCATGCCCCCTAGAAAGCTAGAGCCAGCATGTCCCCTCCTTGATGTCTCATTTCCCCCTCCCTCCCCCCACCCGCCCCCAGACTTGGGATTTCCAGGCAATTATAAGCATCTTTAAAAATAAAAATTAAAAGCTATGTACCTAACAGGGAGGGAGGGAACGCCGTTATTGGAAGGGAATCGGGTATGCCTACAGACCCATCTCCTAGCTGGGTGATTGGTAGGGACTACTTTCTGGGGTTTCCCAAGACCTGCTGGGGATTTTCCGTCCCTAACACCCTGGGGCTCTCCTCTGCTCTCAGTACCGGATTTTCAGACTTGGGGAGCACAGTTTAGACTTCGCTCCCCTTTTCACATAATTATCTTTCAAACCTAATCCTTTACCGAACTTTTCAAAAAAACTTTTTTTAGGAGATCTAATATTAAAAAAAGTAGAAAGTCTTCGTGTTTCTGTCTAAGACAGATATACATTAAGACCAGCTTGGAGGACACAATTACTGGCAAAATGCCCTTTGATCAAATCCCTTGCGTTGACCTGAGTTGCTCGGGGAATTCCAGAATTACTCGCTACAGCGAGGCGTGTTTTTTCCCACTCTGGGTGAAGTGGATTTTTATAAACCATTTAGGCAAAGCTTAAGGAAAAAAAAACTCTACACTCAACGCAGTAGCAGCCACTGTGGGGCTCGCCCCTGGCTGGAAGCAAGCAGCTCTTTGCTAGCTGAAAAGCAGAGGTGCCCAGCTCTTCTCTCGCGGATGCAAACAAGTTCCGCGGACAGAATCCTGCTTGTGAATCACCGCGAGGCTGAGCTCAGGCTCGTCCAATGCAAGAACCCGGGAGAGGAGGAGGTCTCAGAAATCAAGCCACCAGGTCTTCTCAAACCAGACAGCCCAGCGTTGCAAGCCTGGTGACCTCATTAACTAGCCGGGGAATTTGCGAAACGTGGAGGAATTTCGTTTTCTCTTTCTCTTCTTTAATAGCTCTTCTTTTCTATCTTATATATTATGGTTTTTGTGTTTGTCGCTGAATTTCCAAACGGGGAAAATCGAGACCGGGCGCAATTCTCAGTAGGGCAGGTACAAGAGAGGGATACTGGGCAGGGACCTCGTTCCTGTCATTTTTATTTCTTGAAACTTGGGTGCATAGCACTTGTGTTTCTAGAATAGCAAACCCAGAATTCTTCGGGACAGGGCGGCCAGCAGGTTGAGTTTCTTTGTATGCGGATAGTCTCTTTTTTTCGGCAGCTTTGATAACTCCAAGAATTTCCTCTTTCACAGAGCAGCTCTGAATTCTCCCTTCCCTCTTCATCTTTCTGCCACTTTTCTTTCCCAAATCTTCCTCCTCTTTCTTCCTGTTGCTCTCTGGTTCCTTGTTGTTTGTCTGCTATCAGTTGTGTCTGGACCCCATAAGAATTTGCCAAGATTATTTATTTCAAGTCTACCAAGTGTTCATCCCAAAGAGGTCTAGTCCTCCTCGCTGTGACACGGCAGAAGCGGTCACCCAGTGCACAGATTGAGAGGGAACAAAGTAGTTTGTAGCTGCTGCAGGTTTTTTTAGGACGGGCAGGGGAGTGGGGGGGAGGGTGGGCGGTCAGCAATAGGTTGATACTTGGTTTAAAACAAAAGAACATGTTAAGAAGTTTCAAAGCTGCCAATAAAAACCTTTAAGTGGCTTGTGATTCAGTGCCTCGAGTTGCGGCGATGGCATTGGTAAATGACTCTAATGCCCAAAGAAAAATATTACAAATGCAGCTGTCTCGGCCACCAATCGGGCGCCGCTCTCCTGCGCGGGCAGTGGCTCCTCTCTGGCGCGAGGGCACCCATATTTGCATGATAAATTGACCAGACTGGCTGCAGCCAATGAAATATTCAAATTAGGCCAGGGGTTAGGGGTGGAGTCCCTGGGGCGCCCTCTTTGAGCCCGAGGCTGCAGCTGGCGGTACCACCTCTCCAACAGCGCCCTCTAGAGGCAGGCCGGGGGGCAGCCCCACCCACCCCAGGAATGAGAGAGGGGAGAGGCAGTGGGCCGGAGTGCTCTTATCACCTGGAAGACTAGGTCTCTGCACTCTTCGCTTGCAGTTGGATAGCAGAGGCAGGTGGTGACGCCAAAGAGGGGTTTAAGAAAAGCTCTAGCGCCTTCACTCCAACTCCCTTCTGTAGGTTCCGGTAACAAATCTAGCGTTTTCGTGAAACGTGTGTTCCATTGGGATTAACTTCAAGATAAGACACTTGCCCATCCCGGATCTTGACCACCCTCTTCAAAGCCCTCCAATATTGAAATTCTGAAGCAGACAAATCCAACTTGCACTGAGCAGAGGACTGTATGCCCATGCAGGTCAGGCCCACTGGAAGCTGGGACTGGGAGTTGGGGTGCTGCCGGAGCCTGGCCCCCGGGAAAGCCTGAGCAGGCTGTTCAGGTGGGTGTGCTGACAACTGGCGTCAGCTACAGGACTCCTCCCCTGGAAAAGCACATCCTGAAGGAAGCGCCCAACCCCCTAGGCAGGAGCTCCTGTCAATGTGCAAAGGCATGCAAGGAGGGACCTGTCTATAGCATCCTTCAGGAAGAATGTGGAAATAAGGGAGTGTGCCAGGGTCAGAAGGGACTGACCCAGCCCTGATACTGACCTTTGGTCTCTAAGGAACGAGGAGAATCTGCAGGCCTTCTGACCTGGTTCTGCCTGTGGCTCAGGACTCAGTGGAGACCTTTGCCTGGGACGCTGGATTCGCTTCCATCAGGGACCAGCAGATAGTTCTTTCTGCTCAGCATCTCTTCTTTCCCACCACCTCCCATGGCCCATCATTCCAAGTACCCCGGGGCCCACCATGCCCCTGCAGGCCTATACACACACTTTTAATTGATGTATAATTGATTTACTGTGCTGTGCTTAGTCGCTCAGTCATGTCTGACTCTGTGCGACCCCATGGACTGTAACCCGCCAGGCTCCTCTGTCTATGGAATTCTCCAGGCAAGAATACTGAAATGGGTTGCCATGCCCTCCTCCAGGGGATCTTCCCCAACCCAGAGATCGAACCCAGGTCTCCTGTATTGCGGGAGGATCCTTTACCATCTGAGCCAGCAGGGAAGCCCTACAATGTATTACTGATTTCTGCTGTACAGCAAAGTGACTAAGTTATACGCATATATGCATTCTTTTTTTAAAAAATATTTTTTCCATTATGATTTATCCCAGGAGATTGGATATAGTTCCCTGTGCTATGAAGTAGGAATTGGTTTATCCATTCTAAATGCAATAGTTTGCTATACTAACCCCAAACTCCTAGTCCATCCCTCCCTCCACCCCTTTTCCCTTGGCAACCGCCTGTCTGCTCTTCTGCACGTCTGTGAGTCTGTTTCTGTTTTGTATATTTTTAAAGTACAGAGTTTTTAAAAGTGCAATTGTCTTTCTCTGCTGTGGAGTGGTGAGCATGTTGCTCTTTCTCCATCTCTGCAGGAATTAGAATTGGGGCCCAGCTACAGACTGCCCTGGGGAGTGCTTGATCTCCACCCCGCTCCCTGCCAAGGGGTCTGCAGGTGGTAGTCAGGCTGCAGGCGAGTGTGAGTTCCAACAAGAAGGGCCCTCCAGGCCCTGCTTTGCAGCCACACTCAGCTCAAGTCAGTCATCTGCAGCCATCCTCCCCGGCCTCATTCACCAGAGAGGGGGCACCCTGGTCAGGGGGTGCTCTCAGAACCTGGACCCAGGCTGGCTAACTGTTTGTAAATACACACAGGAAAAAAAAACTGTAGGTGCTGAATACAAATTTGACAGAGAGTGAATTGTGACATCACCTGAGAGATATTATCAATACCTTTAAAATCTGTAGACCCAATGTGGGGGGGGTAAATTCATAAGAAGTCTTTCACATCATTTAAGGCGCTTAGGAGTGTTTTGGCTGCTGAGAGGGGCTCTGGCTCTGGGTTTGCTGGGAATACTGGTGGGCAGTAGGGGGTGAACGGGTAAGTTCAGGTACCAAAGGGCCTCCCTGCTTTTCGAGAGAATTTGCAGTTCCTACTGACTTGAATGTCTGGGGTTAGGGTTCCCACTAGGAAGGCCTGCCGGTCACAGAAGCAGCAAGGTCTTTGTAGTTCCCCTGACTCTGTGTCATGTGGCAGGGAAGCCTCCCTTCAACCTCCCAGCAGCCCACAATCCCTCCTTCCTGCTCCTCAGGCCTCACCTGTCGGCCAGGAAAAATGAGACTTGAAAATGGGCCAGAGTCATCCTCCAAGAGGGAAATTTGTCAAGGAGTCATGCCCGTCTCAAATGTCCAGAAATGCCAGCTGCTCGTTCTCTGAAGGACGATTCTATCTGGGGCATGTCAGGAGTCTAGAAGGTAGACAGCGAAGGTGAGAAAGTAAGAGGGCTGACTCTCCAGCCCAGGATGCATGACAGCATGCAGGGAAAGTAGGATCAGCAGCGCAGAAGGCCCAAGTGCATGGCCGGCTGCACATGTGCACACGCCAGATGAGTGCAAGCTCTGCCCATGTGAGGCAGCGCCTGGGCTGGTGGCCCCTAACTCACCAAGTGACCTCGAGTGGATTGCCCCCCGTTGTGAGCCTCACTTCCTTCATCTCCTTCTTCAGCCCTGAGTAGAAAATCAGGGAAGAAAAATTTCATCCAAGTCAGAGAAGTCCTTCGAAGCTTTTACTTCTTTGCACTGTATCCCGGGAGCTTTCAGGGCTAGACCAGGGTTTGAAAGAGGCATGGTGTTACCAGCTGTCTGCCCGTGGGCGAGTCACAGCAGAGCCCACTTCCCAGGTAGAGTCAGGCTTCCCTGGGATGATGGATTTATGTTGATGCTTTGGTGAAAAACTTGGCATACAGTGGTTGTCCAGTGATGCTGACCCCTCCTGCAGCCCTGTGAGAAGGGCAGCCACCGGGTCAGACTTCTTGAAGACAAAAGCTTATAAAACAGGATGAGGTTGGATGCCCCAGAGGATACTGCAAGCAGGTGCTGTGAGTGGGACAAGGAGAAAGAAGGCGGGAGGTGCGGAAGGCAGGGCAGGGCACAGGCCTCCTAACTTCCTGGGAAGAGTGGGCATATGCAGGGCGAGTAAGGTGGATTCTCCAGGCCTTTCTGGGAGCTAATTAAAGGAATGAGTTTAGTGAGGAGCCTCACTGATATTTCTATTTTCCCTGTTAGTAGTGACTGGAATTTGTACCATCCAGGTCAGATGGAAAATAGAAGCCTGGAAAATCTGACACTCTCATTGATTTGCTCACCTTGCCATCGCTACTTGAGAGAGGAAGCACTGTGACTGCAAAATTGCAATTAGGAGCCAGCCTGTTAAGGGTTCCTCACATGAGCTCCCGTGCTGTGTAGCTCCCAGGCCTACCTTGTCTCCTTTCCTGAGGAGGTAGATTCATTCATAGTTCTGAATGAAGCAGGGAATGCAAACGTGTCACACCTCCTCATGGTAAGGCTCACATGCTGTCTGGCACTTTGCTCTCATTTTGGTCAGGTCTTTGAAAAGATGGCAATTTCCCCAATGTTTTAAAAGTATTAGCTTCCTTTCAAACATTCTTTAACCTTTAATGTTTTGTAAGTTGATGAAAAGGTCATTTGGTTCTGAGGATGCTGCTGTTTCATAATTGTTCAGCCATCAGGGTGAATTCCATCCAAATCTTGAGTTCTTTAACGGGGCTCAGTCCACTACCACCACCACCACCACACGCACGAACACACACACACACACACACGCGCACACACACACACACACTCTCTAGATTCTACCTTTCATTATTCATCTGTGTAAGTATATGTGTGTATGTCTATATATTTGCATCTGTGTACACACATATGCTTCTAGAGACTTGAATTTAGACATGCTCACAGAGTGACTTCTTTGCAGGAAAATATCTATAAAACTTACTTTTTTTGAATGATATGATTTGCTAAAGATTGGATGATAACCGTTTCTTATGCACTGCCCATTTTCCTGATTTTTTAAAAAAAGAGTCTAGTCAATTTCTAATTTAACGTTTCATTGTTGTGCCTACAATAAATGTGTCCAGAAGCCTAGGAGACCTAAGATGTTTTCTTTCTGTCTCCTTGCATAGTGACACGGATTCTCATAGCTGTTCCCTGCTGCTTTTACCTTTCTAAACTGAAAGAGTCCTGGAAACAGATGTCTGGGCTTGTTAGATTTATATTTAAAATAAAGTTAATAGGCTCAAATAAAAGCATGGAAGAATTGTATACAACGGAACTTTGTGAAGTAAATGCCTGGACCAGCACTATACAGCTTACTCAAGAGCCATTGGGTGTGGTCTCCTGTGTTTCTGGCCCTGATGATTGAAATTTTAAGATGAAAGATCTCCAGGCAAATACAGATAGCTGCGTCTTTGTCGATCGTGTAAGGAACAGATCTGGTCTGAACTGCAGTGAATCAGAAAGAGCACGCTGTCAGATTAACACATTAGACTTAAAAGACAGAATTGATACTTTTCAAAGGTTTCAACTTTTACTTGAAAGCAAACACTTCTGAAAAGCCCTTGGCTGGAATAAATTGATTGAAAGAAAGCAAAACTTGTGACCATCCGGATAGTCTCTCTCTGGGACCACCTCTCTAGAATTCTCTCAAATTTAGCCCATATTCCAGGCTCCAGACTGGTTCTTGGCACCTCTCTGGTCTGTGATTATTTTTTTGACTTCTTATGTTTCTCTGTGTGAGATACATTAAAAACGTAGAAAAAGGTGTAAATCATATGTGGCTTAGATAATAATTAGAAGACCAGCACTTGTATAACCACCATACTCAATCACCAGAAATGATCCCCCTACCCCCTGATTATCATCACCTTTCCTAGAGGCCACCACCCTCTCTACTTTGTAGTCATTGCTTTATTACCTTGCTTGGTAGTTTTAACACTTCGGTACAAATACCCCTGTGCCTGTATTTAAACTTTGCATAAAGAAAATCGTAATGAATGAATCATTTCATGTCTTATTTTTTTCACCTGGAGACTTGACCATGTGAATGTGTGCAGTTGGTCTTTTTTAAAGCTGTGGATCATGAATATATTGCAGTATAGTAGGTTTTTCTTTTTTTCCAGTTTTTTTGGCTATTATGAAAAATGCTGCTGTGAACATGCTTATTCATGTGTTACGCACATGTGGGAGAGCTTGTCTGTTACACATATATGTAGGGGCAGGATCGCTAAGTCATAGGGTATGTGAATCTACAATTCCCAACTGTTTTCCAAAGTAGTTATGCCAATTTTCACTCCCACAAGCAGTGTTTTTACATGTCCCCATTGTTCTACATCCTTGTCAACATGTGATATTTCAAGCTTTTCTTCCCCTTCTTTTTAATATTTTCTAATCTAGTGGTTGCTGTTGCTATCTCTCTGTGTTTAATATGCATTTCCATGAATGCTAATGGGGTTGAGTGCCTTTCCAGATGTTTATGGTCACTTGGATTTCCCTATTCATGAGGTTCCTGTCCAAGTCCTTTTCCCATTTTTTTTTTTTGCATATGTTTTCTGTTGTTTCGCAGAGGTTCTCTATTGCCCAGTTTGCTGCAAGTTGCTTTGCAACTGTGGATCAGAACAGAAGTGTTTCAATGAGCTGATGATTGTATTTCCTAGGAAGTTTCAGTCTGCAAGTAATAGCACCCCCTGCCTATACTGGCTTAAGGAAATTGTCTAGTGGTAAATCCTGGCTCAATTATACAAACAGGAACCTAGTTTTCTCTCCCCTCTCTTAACTCTGTGTTCTCAGCATCATCTCATCCTCAAGGTATTTTGTTTGACTTCAAGAGTGGTCACAAGTGGTAATTAAATCTGCTTGCCTCTTTGTCCGCATCCAATAGGAAAGATAATTAAAAAAAAAAAAAACTTTGTCACTGGCCCGTGTAATCTACATCCTTCCCTTCAGTTTTCAGAGGCCACTTTGGACAGTAACCATCCCCAGGGAACACCATACCTTGATAGACTTAATCCCTTATAGGATAAAATGAATGAGGGGGGGCAACCTCAAGCAGCCACACATTCACTGCCAAGCCTGCCGGGGTTTTAAATTTTTGTTTTCGAATTTACATAGAGTAAATTCTCTCATTTAGTGTATAGTTCTCTGAGTTTCGACAGATTCATGGAGTTAGATAACCACCACCACAATCAAAATTTGGAGAAGTCCCATCGCTCCAAACAGGCTTCCCAGGTGGCACTGGTGGTAAAGAACCCACCTGCCAATGCAGGAGATGTAAGAAACGTGGGTTCAGTCCCTGGGTGAGGAAGATCCCAGGAGGTGGGGCAGCCCTCTCAGGTATTCTTGCCCAGAGAATCTCATGGACAGAGAAGCCTGGCGGGCTGCAGTCCATGGGGTCGCACAGAGTAGGTACGACTGGAGAGACTTGGCACACAGGCACATCACCCCAGACTCTCCTTTGTGCTGCTCTTTCATAGTCAAAGTATCCTCCTACCCCTCATTGCCACTGCCCGTGCCAGGAACCACTGGTCTGTCCTTCACCCCACCCTTTTGCCTTCTCCAAGATGTACTAAATGGGGTTATACAGTAGGTTACCTTTGGGGTTTGGCTTCTTTCACTCTGCGTTTGAGATTTATCCATGTTGTTGAGTTTTTCAACAGCTGGTGTAAATGGATCACAGTTTGCTTATTCACGCATCTGTTGAAGGACAATTAATTAGGTTGTCCCCAGTTTAGGGTGACTGTGAATAAAGCTCCTATACTTGGACATACAGGTTTTGTATGAACATAAGTCTTCATTTCTCTTGCATCCCAGTGCTTAGGAGTGGGATTTCTGGGTTTTATGGTAAGAGTCCCAGTTTCCTAGGTGGCACAGTGGTAAAAGAATCTGCCTGCCAAGGCAGAAGACGCAGGAGACTCGGGTTCGATCCCTGGGTTGGGAAGATCCCCTGGAGAAGGAAATGACAATCCATGGCAGTATTCTTGCCTGGAAAAATTCCAAGGACAGAGGAGCCTGGCAGGCCACAGTCCATGGGGTCATAAAGAATCAGACATGACTGAGCGCGCACACACACACACACACACACACACGCATGCACACACATGGTAAGAGTATGTGTAACTTTATAAGAAGCTGCCAAACTGTTTTCCAAAGTGGATGTTATCATTTTGTGTCCCCAGCAGCAAAGACTGAGAGTTCTGTTTGCTTCTGAAGAGGGTTTAATGGATGGGTAAATGCTTTGCAAAGAGTGAGGTTACTACTCAGATGCCAAGGTGGGAGAATTTAGAAGAGGTTGTTCTAAACTCACCTCCTCTGGGCTCCCAGCCCATCTGCTGTTTGCAGACAGAGTATTTCCAAGAAGAAATACTTTCAAGAGGGAATAGGTGAGCACCACTCTTCTCATTTTGCAAATGAGGGTGTGGCACTGCCTCTCTTGGATGAGCCGTCCATGGTCTTGTATTTTATTCCTGGATTCACAAAGTAAATGAAGTATGGGCATTTGGAATGTTGCTATGCTATGTGGCAAGAACTAGCTAGAGAAACATATCCAGATGTACAATCAGAATGTCAGGGCTAGTGGGGACCTTAAAAGCTCTCACTTTGGACATGATGACCTATCACACACCCAGAACCCCAGAATCCCAGCCCAGGACTCTTTGTCTCCCAGGTTCAGGGCAGGGTCCCAGCAATGGTAAACTGGGATGGGCTTATGGGTCATGGTAGCTGTGTGCTCAGGAACAGAAATGAGGCTAAATGCCAGGTACACTGTGGCCAGAGTGCCTGCATTCCAGCTTGCATCCCCCAAGCCTTCACTTCCTTTATTTTAGTGCCCAGTTCTGAGGCACCTTCACATTTCAAATGTCCTGAGAATATGTTTAATTAGAACTTGGCCATACAGCCTTTTAAAATAAAACAGAAGGGACCAGCTAATTATATCGCTCAGCATTCTGCGGCAAACATATATTTTTTAATAAAACACTTTCCTAACCAGAGGAATCCCTTGAGAGGCAAATCCTCATTTATAAGAAGTTTCCCAAAGGGACTTAAAGATGACTTATAAAGAAAGGAGACAAAGAGAGTAAGGAAGTGTTTTCCAAGAGCTTTTAAAAGATATGCTCATTCTGAGGTTGAAGTCCAGATATTTTAAAGATGTAAATTTTTTGTCCAAGTGTCTTATAATAATTTCCTTTTTTAAATATAATTTATATATTGCCTTTCCCCTTTTTGATTATTACTATAAATACCCATATTTCTTATCCAGATTCTTTTTTTAATAAGTACAATATTTAAATAAACAAGTGATTTTCTCACAATGCACTCCATTTCGCACTGGTTCCCACCCCCTCCTCCAGCTCTGCCACTATGCACCCACGCCCTTCTCAGTTCATTTTGTTATAGCCCCATTTAAAAAGAAGCAAAATAAATAGGTGAGCTTCATTCAATTAGATATTTTATTTAACTAATCATAGCCCCCAAAGTATCATTTCAACATGTAATCAATATAAAATGATTAGTAATAGATTTTTGTATTCTTTTTTCATGTAAACCTTTGAAAGCTGGTGTATGTATTGTATTTACAACACATTTCAGTTCAGATCAGCCACGTTTCAAGTGCTCAGTGGCCACACAAGTAGCTAATAGCTACTGGATGGGGCAGTGCAGGTCCAGACAAGGAGTCTTCCAGAGAAACTTGCTGTCCTTGGCATCTTAACTTAGTCCCCAAATCCAGCGACCATATGCCTCCCTCATACCCCTTACTGGCCTTTTGTGTTGGCAGTAGGTCAGGTGGTCACATGTAATATGACTACCTTACCTGGGCATTTTTACCTCTTTTCTGCCTTGCTAATGATACACCACAGTATCTCCCCAGCCCGGTTTGTTTTGGACTCATTCATTCAGAAACATTTATTGAGCACTTCCCAGATGTTAAGCCCTGTGCCCGGCCCTGGAAATACAGGTGAGCAGACAGACTTTTCTTGCGAATTAATTACAGAACTTTTCAGTGTTCTTAGGGTCTAGTGGGGAGACAGACTTTACTCAAATAGTTATGGAAGTCTGTAATTTCAAACTGTGATAAGGGCTGTGAAGGAGATGTACATTAAAAAAAAAAAAATGCTAACCCTTGGGTCACTGCTTGTGTGGCTTGTCCCTCGGGGTGTTTAGTAGAAGTTGTCCAGCCCCCAGCCAGGTTGTCTTGCTGAACATTGATGTGACAGAGGAGAGGCAGATGAGACAATCTCAAGATCTCCCTAGTCCCGAGCATCTGTAAGGAAATTTCCAGGACCAATAGCCACTCACCAGTTCTTAAGCCAGTGACCCAATTCATCCATTTGTGTTTGTGTAGGTTGCTCAGTTGTGTCTGACTCTTTTGTGACCCTATGGACTGTAGCCCGCCAGGCTCCTCTGTCCATGGAATTCTCCAGGCAAGAATACCGGAGTGGGTTGCCATTCTCTTCTTCAGGGCATCTTCCCAACCCGCGATTGAACCCAGGTCTCCCGCATTTAGGCAGATTCTTTACTATCTGAGCCACCAGAGAAACCCTATTATGAGGCTGCTAGAACACCAGTCGTAAAGAGGAAGCAGAACACAACTCATTCATTCATTCAAGCATCAATTCTTACCGAGTAATCTGTGGGATGTGAGGCCCCACTCTGGACATTCAGGGAAGCAAGGCCAGCATTCTCTTTGGCCAGACTACACTACCAGCTGGGCACACTTTCCTAGAGAAGATAACACTTTAAAGAAGAGGAAAAATCAATGCTGATAGAACTCCTTCTCTGGTTCCTAAAATGATATTGTCCCCCGTGGCTGGTGATTTGAGCCTGGGACCGAGCTGGGCAGCCTGAGCCCTGCATGGATGCAATCTTGCGAGCGCCTCAAACCTGGCCGGATCAATAAACAAGAGGCAGTGCCGAAGCCAGCTGGGTGGAGGGGGGCTGGGTTCAAGGGGCAAAGTCTACCATTCCTCTTCTACTCCCTGAAAGAGGACAGGGACCCTCCCTTCAGTCCGAAGTCCCCGGGGACAGGGTAATTTCAGCTGCACTTGATGTAACCTATACATCACTGCCTTCTTGACCAGTTCTCAAATTAAACTCTGATGTATAAAGTTAAACAAAAATGAGATAAAAATTGGCAGAGGTTGAAGAGGGTCAAAGTAGTCAAAACGCAAGGTAGACCATTGCTCCTTTTGATTTATGTTGTTCTGTACACTTAGAAAAAAGAAAATTGTAAATCTCCCTGAGACTTTTTTTTCAATGAGAGTGAGGCATTACTAATTTATTTTCAATAGAGTCCCAGGTTTCTCAACTGGGAGGAGCGCTGGGCCTATTGTTTCTGGTGAAGACGTCATGGTTTGACCTCAGAAGGGGCTTGTGATGACAGGAAAGCACCCTGCAGAATTAGAATTCTCAGGCAGCAGGCTTAACCAGGATCCAGCGGCATCGCTGATGCTGCAGACCTCAGGGTCTGCTCTGCCTTCTCATTTAATCTCCACAATCCCGGATGAGGTGAAGCACACAGAATTTATCGTTCCCCTTTGTTAGCTGAGGAAACTGAGGCTTAAGGAAACTGCATGTCTTTGATAAAATACCAGCATGCCTAAGGTGCTGCGGCACAGAAGTGGAGAGGACAAAGGCCAACTCTTACAGACCTCAGCTTCCAGGGAAAGAGAAAATAGCCAAGTGAAATGAATAAAAATAAATATGATTAAAGGTAGAATGAATTGCTGTGAAGAATATGGAGCAGGAGAAGAGAATAGAGAGGTGGGGATGTGGAAGCCAATGGAAGGTGTAAACCATCACTTTGATGATTTTGGAAGATCACAAGGGCAGCTATGTGGATGATGAAGTTAGGTGGGCAAAGGTGAGGTCAGGGGGTCAGTGAGTAGGCAGGGACCCTGGTCCCAGCAGGACACAGTGGTCACTTAGCCCATAGTACTCGCTACGGTGGGGCTGAAGATCTATTTTGAAGGTAGGGCATCTGAAAAGGAGTCTTTCTTCACTGCACAGCCTGCAGTCACTTTGCAACACTGAGGTACCTGAATCCCAAGCCAACTGCTTCTTGCGGGGAATGAAAAAGGGGAAAGATGGGGCTGAGATAGCAATAGTGGAAAGCAGGCATTCTGGAGAGGGGTACTTGGTCCAGGCATATTTGTGCGTGCACATGTGTGTTTATGAGTGTGTGTGTTGTGACACACACTTTCAGCCCTGTTTTTTCTAATTAATTGTGAAAATGAACTTCCAGCGCATTTACCTGTATTCTTTCCTTAAGCCCTTAGTCTGTCTCTTGTTGCTGCCGCTCCACTGAAACCACTCTCTTCAAGGGCATCCTCACCTTCCACATTGCCCAGGCCATGACCAAAGACCCAAGTTTCCTCACACAGTGGCAGCTCAAGGGGTTCCTGAGGCCCATCTGCCTGGTACATGGCATGGATTTCTGCACAGAGGTCACCTCCGTGGGAAGAGACTAGGATGAGGTTTCTGTGGATGTCAAGACCAGCCTTCAGCCCGTGTTCTGATGCAACCGCAGCTGCTGCAGGGCCCACAACCTGAGGGGCTTCACAGGGACCTGTGTGAGGACGCCTCAGGTAGAGCTCATCCCTGACATGAGTAGCTTCTTCTCTCTACAGAGCACTGGCAGCCTCAGGCCAACCTCACCAAGTTCTCTGGAACTTCCTCTGAAGGTCCCTCTCTGTGTTGGGCTCTGGAGGGGAAGGCAGCATGGAAGGGGGTTGGGAAATGCAGAAGAGCTGGTCTACTGAGGCCACACCCTTGCTGGGCACCCAGGTAGACTGCATGTCTCATTCTCCCTTGTAGGTTGATGTGGTCATCTCAGTTTCCTCAGATGGAACGTGAGCAGAAGGGATGTGTTCTAGCGCCAGGCCTAACTCACAAAAAGCCCCTGGAAACACTCCTCCATTCTTGGCAGCTTCCATCAGCTGGACACAGATGACGATGAGGAGCCAGGGAAAAGTGAAGCCGCAAACTAGAGGGAGGCTGGGTCCCTGAGTAACACTTCAAAGACTGCCACTTGAGCAGGAAATAAACATCCAACTGTGTAGAAATTTTGCCTGTTGGGCCTGTTTGTTACACAGCTTGGCTGACCGTAATACAATTCTTGTTCTCAGAGAGTTTATAGTCCCATTAAAAAGACTCAGTTACACAATTCTGAAACAATAGTGGGTGTCTCAGAAGAGGAGGTGGGTTATAGGGTTATAGGCTTTCAATTCTGAAGTTCCCCTAGGCTACAGGCTCCTGGCCCTGTGACTTTACCATCTAAACCCTTTTCTAGAAAAGTGGGAAAGAGTCAGATTGGGGGAAGGCACTACTGGCAGAGGAACACCACAACTAAAGGCTCACAAATAGGACTTGAAGCAAACAACAAGATGAGATGAATGCCAATGATCCTCAGAAGGGGAACACAAGTAAATGGTCCCTAAATATCTAATAACTTCTGCTGTCACAGGTGGAATAGGATCAGAGGTCTATAACTTCTCTCTGACCTAATATACCTCTTTAGTTCCTGAAAGCAGGGAACACTGAGCCTGATATGTAGGGCATCAGTCTCCCACGTCCCTTCTCCAGGCTGGTCCCTCAACCTGTTATCTGGGCTTCAGGAGATAAGTTCTCCCAGTCTCAGATGCTTGATGAGAACAGCAGTCTTACCCTGCTTTCTCCAGAGGCTATAAGGAAGGGGATTTCATCATGTTTCTGAGCTGAGGGTCCTAATGGAGGCTTCTGAGTATCAGCTGAAATTCAGATGTGGTCTTTGTGGTCCCAGTTCCCAGCTGGGCACTGGCAAGTGTGACTGGGCTGGGGCCATCTGAACACAATAAGCTTGGGAGCAGAGCCGACTGCTCATTTCTGGTTTCTAACTGAGGACCCAGAGTCCTGGGGCAGGGGCCTCGCCATCCTCCACCCTCTGCTGGTGGCAGGACCACAGAGGTATTGAAAGCAGTTTCCCCTTTGATGGGGGAAGACAGACACGGATGCTACTGGTTCTCTTGTGGTGGACTCTGCACCCCCCACAAACCCTGACTGCACCCTAATAGACAGTGCTTCTCTGGGCACACAATGACAAGTATGAAGGCACCTAAAAGTCCCAGCTCCCTGTTTTGACTTGTGGTGTGACCTTGACCTTCTTACTCACCTCACCCCCCACCCCACTGCTTCACAACAATTATTTCACAAGGTTCTATTAAATTAGCATTCATTGTTTATTATATAAATATTGTTCACTGTTGAGTTAGGTAGTATAGCAGGATACTTTGATTGTTTCTGTTCTTTTTTGGGGGATGCTGTGCTGGGTCTTGAGGCACACAGGGTTTTTCTCATTGTGGTGTGTGGACTCCTCCTATTGCAGAGCACAGGCTCTAGAGAGCTCAGCCTCAGTAGTTGTGATGCTCAGTTTCCCTACAGCATGTGGGATCTTAGTTCCCTGCCCAGGGATCGAACCCACATCCCCTGCATTGGAAGGCTGGATTCTTAACCGCTAGACTGCCGGGGAAGTCCTGCTTGATTTTCTTGGTACATACGATTAAGCCACCCCTACAACCTCTCCGTATGACTTTTCACAAGGTCGAATGTATCAGATGGTCTCTTGCTGTTGGAGGCGTCTGCTGAGTCCTCTGATGGTATGGTCTGGTCTGTACTTGAGTGTCATCACAGCTATTGTCTGGAGCTCTTAATCACTGCCAACCTGGGAACTCCCTTCCCCTCTTTCAGACATTGGATACCCTGCTTCCTGGAGCTTCTGTCTTTTCTTTCTTGGTTTAATCCCTCCTTTCACTGATGCACAATGCCTAGGAGCCTTCTGACGATGTAGTTATGACGTCTGGATTAAGCTGGCAGGTGAAAGAAGTTTCTTCTGCCTTCTCTTCTAACCATCCCACAAACAGAGAACAAAACAAAACCATGGCAAATAAATGAGAGGGCAAGAATGCCAAGCAGAAACACAAACTCGGTGTCTATAACCTGATACTGAAAAGGGTGGAACGTGGATGGGAGAGGCTTGTCTGCAGCAACACTGGGATCGATCTGCCAGGCGGAACCCCCAGTAGCTCAGGGCACACCACACATGGCTTAGGAGACACCACACGTGGCATGAGGTCACCTTCGAGGGAGGCAGTTTGGCCCCCATTCAAGAACCTATGACCCCCTCCCCAATTATCTGAAAGATGGGCGTTGAAAAGCTAGAGTGAATATCAAACGCAAAACAGTGAGATTTAGAGCAAGTCTGCTGTTAAACACAGACCCCCAGTTCCCTCTTCTCTCAACGAGCAGAGGCAGGTCAGGAGGTAAACTTTTCCTTATGTAATACAAGTTCTAGGCATTTTAACACAGGTGTAGATTCCTGTACCCTCTACTATAGTCAGGATACAAAAGAGTTCCATCACCCTCCGGCCCCACAAAACCCCACTCCATCATGTTTCCCCCTTTTTGGACACACCCACCCCTTACCCCAGACCCCTAGTAAGCTTTGGTCTGTTCTCCACAACGTACCTCTTCAAAAATGTCATACAGGTGGAATCAGAGCATATGTATGTAACCTCTCGAAACTGGTTTTTCATTTGGCACAATGACTTTTTGATTCATCCAAATTATTGCATACATCAGTCTTTGTTTCTCTTTGTTGCTGAGTGATGTCCCATCGTAGGGATATACCGCAGAGCAATTATCCATCTCCCCTCAAAGGACATTTGGGCTGTTTTCTGTTTTGGCAATTATGAATCGTGCTGCTACAAACATTTGTACACAGGGTTTGGTGTGAAGACAGATATTTATTTCACTTGGGAAGGTACCCAGGAGTAGGATTGTGTGGGTTACAGGGTGAATGTACATTTACAGGAAATGACCAAACCCTTTTCTAGACTTACTCCGCCACTCTTCTTCCCACCAGCAATGCACGAGCGTTCCTGTTGCTAGACCTAGCCAGAACTTGGTATTGATAGTACTTTTGTTGTTGCTGTTGTTAGTCATTTTAATAGGTATATAGTGGTATCTCATTATGGTTTTAAGTTCTATTTCCCTAATGACTAATTATGTTGAACACTTTTCATGCGCTTCTTCATCATCCTTACATCGTTTTGGTAAAGTGTCCCTTGAAGTGTATGTCTGTTTTTTAATTGAGTTGTTTGTTTTATCGTTGAGTTTTGAGAGTTCTTTGTATATTAAAGGTGCAAGCTCTTTGTTGTATTGAATAGGTGATTTGAAAAATTTTCCCCCAGTTGGTAGCTTATCTTTTCATTCCCTTCCTTGTCTTTTTTTGAGTAAAATTTTTAAATTGTGATGATGGAGACCATCTTTAAACTTATTCCTATCCCCGCTACTATGCACTTATTGAGCACTGGGGTATGCAGATTCCTGCTAGGTACTGCAGAAGACTCATGGGATTGAGTGCTTAAGGAATCATCTGATGAAGTCACTGCCCTTTCCCCTCGGGAGGGGTGTCCAGTTTCGACCCTGAGCCCTGAGAGGGGCTTGGGACTTCCTCAGATGTTGTACCTGCAACTCTGCTAAGTTTTAAACTTGTCCATTAGAATTATAGCTGAGCATCCCCATCTTACCCACACTTATAAAAGTCATTTCCTCCCTCTCCCCACATAACCTGCTCGTCCAAATTCAGCCCAGGCTTGAAACCTTCTCTGATCCGAAACTTCCATTTCTTTGTCTGTTGCCTGCTTTGATTATGTCACCCTTTCTGCCAGCTGGTTGGGTTTTAAGGATTAAATCACCTATGTAAAGCTTTTAGAAATGCCCAGCACCAAGCCTATTACAAAATATGTTTCCCATGTAAGTTGCTGCAAAACCAGACAAACCCCTAAACGCCAAGAGCTCCTCATCTTAAGGTTCCCTGCCATCCTCCCCTAGAAGCCAGGATCTACCAGAGGTCTCTGCAATATGATTTCAATGGCAGCAAACCAGCCCACGTGTAGACACCTCAGGCAACAACTCGCACTATCCCACAAACTTTATGGAAATAGCTGCCAAACGGCAACACTATGTGTGGGATTTTAGGTGACCTGGCAAGTCAGTAGAAGGAAGGCTACTGAGCAGCTCTGAGCCAGGGGCTTCCGGTTGCTCCTAGGGCCTACCACCAAGGTAGGTTGACATGGCCGCTAGTCCTCCAGAGTGCCCTGGGCTTCCTTTTCTAGGATGGGGACAAACCAAAAGCAGACCTGAGTCTGCAGTTCCGTTTAGTGGGCCCTGTTCCCAAATGTCGATTCCTAATAGGCAACAGCTGCTGCTGTGGTTTCTTCTGGGCGAGTGATTCATGTCTTTGCTCAGAAACGATAAGCAGAACAAATGTTTACTTAGACGGATAACAGAGGGACAATTGGAAAACAGAGACTGGCAACTGGAAATATGTTGTTGCGATTTGATCCATGACAATGAATCTGAATTAGTCATATGGCACTAACTGGCCAGGCTTTCTAGGGGCTGGAGGCAGAGTGGGCCGTCAGGGGCAGGAGGCAGCTCGCCTTCCTGGAAGAGGAGTACCAGTGATGGAAGGACACGTGGAAAGGAAGTCCTGAAGGTTTGCTCAGAGCACGTCAGAGCTGCTGCCCCCTCTCCAGGTCACCCTCCCTGACCGGCTGCCTTACTGGGTATCCAGTCTGATGCCTCACCCAGAGGAGCCGTGGTGAGAAGGGGAAGCTCGGCACACACGTGCCTGCTGCCTCTAAAGTCCATGAACATCTTCTTACACATTCAGAAATGAAAGAAAACCGTTAACTTTCTGTGTGCATGCATGAGAGAAAAGCTTTTAAGAAATCCAAACACTCCACAATAATGAATTTGAATCTTCGGGACAGTGGTACCTATATTGATTCACCTAAGGAAGAAACAAATACCTTCAGTGCTGAAACCTAAACGTGGGGCTGTGGAAGAGGATTTGCAGTCTAATTATGTCTACATAATTTAAGATCTTGCATCCTATTTTATGCCTATACACTATGTACAGTCATCCTCAAATACATTATTTAGTAGAGAGATCATAAATATTTCTATAAGAAGGGAGAAAAGGCAGAAGTATAATTTCTTTTTTTTTTTTTTGCCCCAAAGAGAAAAATACTATGTTTTGTGAAAAATGTCTTAGAGAATCAGGAGGAAAAGTACAGGGAAAACCCCAAACTCAGATTCCTTCTTACTCAGGACAGAACCTCTGTGGTTGGTGCTGACGAGTCTGGAAGCATAATTGAAGTCAAAAGGAAGGTGTTCTTTCTCAGAGCAGCAATACTGGGCTGGGCATGGGAGGGGGCTCTTTTAACAGCAAACATGAGCATGGCGAATAAAGAATTCAACCTTAACTTCACAGGTGGGTTTTTCTTTTTTTAAATCAATTGTTAATTGTTTTTCATTGGAGTACAATTGCTTTAGAATGTTGTGTTAGTGTCTGCTATACCACAACGTGAATCAGCTGTACTTACACATATAATACATATATATCCCTTCCCTCTTGAGCCTCCGCCCATCATCCTACCCCTCTGTGTTGTCACAGAGCACTGAGCACCTGTGTGATACAGCAGGTTCCCACCAGCTAGCTATTTCACAGATAGCAGTGAATATGTGTCAGTGCTACCTTCTTGGTCCATCCCACCCTCTCCTTCCCCTCTTGGGTGCACAAGTCTGTTCTCTATATCTGTGTCTCTATTCCTGCCTTGCAAACAGGTTCATCAGTAGCATTTTCTAGATTCCGTATGTATGTGTTAATATACGATACTTGTTTTCCTCTTTTTGACTTACTGCACTCTATATGACAGATTCTAGGTTCATCCACATCACTACAAATGACCCAGTTTTGTTCCCTTTTATACCATATCATCCTTATCCATTCATCTGTCGATGGACATTTAGGTTACTTGATATCACAGGTGGGTTTTTCTAAGCATGATATAAAGTGTGTAAATGGGATGACGTGCTCCCCTCTGGGCGTCCACCAGCACTTCCTGTAGGAGGCTGTCTGGGGCTGAAGCAGAGGCTGGAGGAAGTGGGGTGGGGCCCAGGAGCCCATGAGTGGATGTCCTTCCATATTGGAGAAGACAACTGTCGGGTTTGGTGGCCCAGCTCTTTTCCCTCCTTCTTCCACTGACAGCAATACATGAGGTTTGGGTGTGATTAGAAAACGCTGCCCCCTTCCCCTCGATAGGCCCCAGTTCCAGGGAAATCTTGTGGTCCAGGCTGAGTCAGTGAACTGCCTCCAGCCGGTCCCCTGAGGCTGGTGTTGGATGGTTCCGTGGCCCAGTCTGGGCAACTGAGAGTTTAATGCAGAACTTGTGCCTGAATTTCCAGGGCTGAGAAGCTGCTTTTCTGGCCAGTTGCTGAGAGGACGGTGTGATGTTAGGGCTGCCAGTGGGCATGCATTTGCCGCATGTCCGGCCAGAGTTTATGTCCCTGGCTAGACCACACTTAGACTTCTCACTGACTCATGCCCAACCCAATTAGATGCTTTTTTTTTCTGCCTGGATTTATCACCATTGCAACAGAGAGAGTCATCACAGACACTCCTCTTGGCCCAAGACAGAGAGGGAGGAATGATATGAAGATAAGGACTGGATGTAAGTTCTTCTTGAGAACTCTAAGCACCTCTGGGGGACCACAGGGTCCTCGTGCAGAAGCCCCTCCATAGCTTCCTCAATGTGTCCAGGCTCTGGGTACAGTCAAGGCCTCGACTGTGCGGCCTTCTGAGACCAGCTCCCATGGGCGGTGCTCACCATGGCCAGGTTTTTCTTCCACAGCTCACAGTTTGCCTCCTTGGTTGGGAAGCTGTGGATCAGAGCTCTCAAGAGTGTCTCCAGACTCACTCTGCTCATCCTCTGTCTGCCATGAAACGCTTGAACTGCACAGCACAGAGACGAGTCTCTCCATCTAAAAGCTCCCAGTTCCTCCCACTATGTCCGTGGCTGTGGCCCAACGACCTCCTGCCCATGGATCCCCAGTTCTCTCAGGCTGGTGTTCTCTTAACACGTCCACTCAGAACTGATGCTACTCAACTGGCCTGCTTGGGAGTGAAGGCTGGGGCTTGTGGCTGGGCCACACAGGAAGTCCTGTGTGTGCATGTGTGATCAGTCGTGTTCAACTCCATGCAACCCAGTGGACTGTAGCCCGCCAGGCCCCTCTGTCCATGGGAGCTTTCAAGCAAGAATACTGGAGTGGGTTGCCATTTCTTCCTCCAGGAGATCTGCCTGACCCAGGGATTGAACCCACCTCTCCTGGGTCTCCTGCACTGGCAGGCAGATTCTTTACCACTGAGCTGCTCAGATGTGGTTAAAACACCACTTCTTACTGTTCCTGGAGAAACAACCAGAATTATCCCTACCAGACCTAAAATCCCTGTGTGTGCTGGGTACCAAAGACTCAGGACCTCTTCTCCCTCCTTCCTGGGTGTTTGTTCTCTCTCCTTCTGGGGACCTCTGTCTTTCCTGGATCAGTTCCTGCCCATCCTTTTTTTAGGTCTCAGCTTGAATGGCTCTTCCCTGCCCCCAAACTAGGCCAGACCACTCTGCTGTAAGTCTTACTCATTCATTCATTCATTCATTCATGGGGTGTTTTTTTTTTTAATAGCATCTGCTATTTTTCCTGAACAGGATGCACCCTCATATGAGCTCACAGTTATCTCCATGTCACCCTCTGTGGCTTGTAATGAAGGCCTGTGTCCCTTGCACAGCCCTGTGTTCAGAGCAGCTAGTATATTTATATCAGGCTTTCAGTGAATAAGTGAATGCATTTGTCCCTTATTCCTTATTTGCAGTTTTCTCTCTTGCCTTTCCTACCAAGTCTTGGCCTCGCAGCCCCTAAATGTGTGGCCACAATTCACATTTCCCTAGAACCCCTTCTCAAGTGACCTCATAAACGGGGAGGATGGATCAGGAACTATCTGGAACATGTACAGCCATGAAAAGTCAATGATTCAGGCCCCGGGAGGCCTGGTTTGGAAAGGTATGGTGTTGGAGTGGGTCTCAGAATTGTCAAGCTCCTGGAAACAGAGGGCAGGGGACAGGATTAGTAACCTCAGGCTGGCAACTGGCAACCAAGGGGCTTGCTCCTGGCTGCGGCGTTCTGGCTGTAGTTGGGGCATTAGTGCTAGGGCTCACCCTGCAGTGTGCCCATCGCCTCGAGGGCTCCATGGGCCACTAATGTGCATAATGCATACCAGAGAGGTGACACAGCTTTTACTAGGAAGTCCAGATGTTGAACACACATCCAGGAGACCTGCGAGATTCTGAATTGTCTGTGACATAAAACTATATCAAACATATAGTCTGGTTTAACAATATAGCTTGTGTGTGTATGCGTGCATGCGCACGTCTGTGTGTGTGTGTATGACAGAGAGAGAGAGAGAATCTCATTAAATATTTGGAATGATCACATTTCAGGGGCCTCTGACCATGGCTTTGTGTGCTGTCTCCTGGGTGTGAGTAACTGCGAGGCTGAATTTAGATCTCGTGGCTGGAAGGCCGGGCTGGGCCAGAGTTCATCTGCAGGTTCCTGGCTGGCCCATTGCTCCAGTTCCACTGGGTGTGTCATCAGAGAAGCAAGCAGCATCCTGCCTCCTCCACAGTGGATGATTTCTTCCATAAGAATCAATCCAGTTAAGATCAGAAAATGAACAGTTTCTTTGGGTCTTTCTGCTGCCCCAAGTCGAGAGTCCTCTTGTCAGTCATTGTATAACTATCTGCATGTGTGTGCATGCATGCTAAGTCGATTCACTTCTGTTGGACTCTGTGTGACACTCTGGACTGTAGTCTGCCAGGCTCCTCTGTCCATAAAATTTTCTAGACAAGAATACTGGAGTGGGTTGTCATTTCCTCCTCTAGGGGATCTTCCTGACCCAGGGACTGAACACCCACGTCTCTCTCTCTTTTTTTTTTTTTAGATTTATTTATTTCTTTCTTTTATTTTACAATATTGTATTGGTTTTGCCATACATTGACATGAATCCGCCATGGGTGTACCTGTGTCCCCCATCCTGAATCCCCCTCCCACCCCTGTCCCCATCCCATCCCTCTGGGTCATCCCAGTGCACCAGCCCCGAGCACCCTGTGTCATGCATCGAACCTGGACTGGCAATTCGTTTTACATATGATAATTTACATGTTTCAATGCCATTCTCCCAAACAATCCCACCCTTGCCCTCTCTCACAGAGTCCAAAAGACTGTTCCATACATCTGTGTCTCTTTCGCTATCTCACATACAAGGTTATCGTTACCATCTTTCTAAATTCCATATATGTGCGTTAGTATACTGTATTGGTGTTTTTCCTTCTGGCTTGCTTCACTCTGTATAATAGGCTTCAGTTTCATCCACCTCATTAGAACTGATTCAAATGTATTCTTTTTAATGGCTGAGTAATATTCCATTGCGTGTATGTACCACAGCTTTCGTATCCATTCGTCTGCTGATGGACATCTAGGTTGCTTCCATGTCCTGGCTAGTATAAACAGTGCTGCGATGCACAGTGGGGTACACGTGTCTCTTTCAGTTCTGTGAACCCATGTCTTATGTCTCCTGCATTGGCAGACAGGTTCTTACCACTAGTATACTTATCTAGGTTTCTAAATAGTATTTGTTTACCTTTTTCTAACTGCATAAAATAATATATATTCATAACAGATAACTTAGAACAAATTTTAAATAATATAATTGTAATCTCTTCACTCCCAGAAAATACACCAGTGCATTGGCATCTAGTTTTTTGTGTTTTTCCAATTTGGCCATGCTGCAGAGCTCTATAGGAGCTTAGTTCCCTGACCAGAATTTGAACCTGGGGATCCAACAGTGAAGGCACTGAATCCCACCCGTGGACCACCGGGAGATGCCCTGCATCTAGTTTTCTATGAATAAATATTGTGGAACAAGCCCACAACCTTATTGTGTATTCATTTCCATATCTTGCTTACCTATACATCAAGAATATCTTATTATCATCATTATTACTCTCTGAAAGCACACTTTTACTTGTTTCATACATTCCATTATTTGGATATACTACTATTTATTTCTTTTCTTCCAAGCTACTTTTATTTATTTTTAAAATAGTTTTTGTTGGAGTATAGTTGACTTAAACAAGGTTGTGTTAGTTTCAGGTGTACATCAAAGTGAATCAAATACACACACACACACACACACACACACACACACACATCTCCATTCTTTTTCATATCCTTTCCCCACTTAGAATATTGAGTACAATTCCCTGTGCTGTATAGTAGATCCAAGCTAGTTATCTATTTTATATATAGTTGTGTGTATATGTTAACCCTAATCCCCTAATTTACCACTTCCTCCTACATTTGGTAACAATTAGTTTGATTTCAAGATCTGTGAGTCTGTTTCTATTTTGTAAAAAAAAGTAACTTTGTATGAGTTTAATCATTTTTACTGGTTGCATAGTATTCCACTATTCGGTTATGCTACTGTTTATTTAACCAGGCTTCCATCTCTGGACACTTAAGGTGTTTCACTTATTTTCCAGCAAAAGTAGATACAAATGAACGCTCTTACATATAGATTTTTATGAGTATCTCTGAGTATTTTCTTAGGAAAACCTCAAGACTTTTTTGGGATCGATTGGGAAAGATTCTTTCTCTTGCTCAGACTGCTTGACTGGTAGAAAGTCAGCCTGGGGGAGCTGGAGACCTCTTGGCTGCTTTCTAGGGAAGGAAGCCTTAGAAAAGTAGAAAGGAGAAGGTGAGAGACATGGGCGTCCTGACGGTGTCATCTAAACACCTGGGCCTAGCTGTGCTGGCCTTGCCATCTTTGTGTCTACAATGCATTGCATCTCGTTCAGTCTGAGCTGATGTCTTTTACCCGCCACTAGCAATGGCACCCCACTCCAGTACTCTTGCCTGGAAAATCCCATGGACGGAGGAGCCTGGTGGGCTGTAGTCCTTGGGGTCGAGAAGAGTCGGACTCGACTGAGCGACTTCACTTTCACTTTTCACTTTCATGCATTGGAGAAGGAAATGGCAACCCACTCCAGTGTTCTTTCCTGGAGGATCCCAGGGACAGGGGAGCCTGGTGGGCTGCCGTCTATGGGGTCACACAGAGTCAGACACGACTGAAGTGACTTAGCAGCAAACACTCATCAAACTGAGGGATGAAGTACATGGTCCCAGGGCTGGAAGTTGTGCATGAACTTCTACAATAGGAGTGGCCATCCAGCTTCTGATGAGACTCTTCCTGTGGTGTCTTCAGACTCACTACCTTTGAAACAAGCCCATTTCCTTGCTGGAAACTCTGAGGGCTAAAAGTTCCCTCCTATAGCGACTAAAATGCATTTTCCTTTATTTTTAATTTTCAGATGAAGGTTGGAGAATGCCAGTACTCTTATTGAGGGCGCCAGGGCTAGCACATGATACCCTCCCTACTGCCAGTAATGGGTGAAGTTAACCCAGATTGCAGAGCTATCACTCAGGCACCACCAGAGCAGATATGCAAAGCCTCCTGTTCACGCTTGAAGCAGCATCAATCCCCAGACCTCTAGTCCTCACTTTCCCTTCCTTTTATCTGGGCTGGGAGAGAGGGCTTATGCAGCATGAAGCCATCTTATCCACAGTTTAGCAAATGTCTGTGGAGTCTTTAAAACGGTTTCTATCATAATAAAAATATTTTAACTTATAACCTCACAAAGAGATAGGCATGGGAGTCTTTATAAAGCACAGAAATCCAGATGAGCATAATTTGAAAGTAATTTGAATCGTAATGAGTATTTTTAATGTAAACAGGCAGGAGGAAAATTTTGCTGGGTTCTGATGTAGTACACACACCCAAATATGTGTCTTTCGATGGAAATATGAGTGTCAAGGGAATCCAAGATGGTGCAGCCGTCACTGGCATAAATAAGAGAGAAAGGATATTTTCTGGGGGTTTCAGCAGGAAAAGAAAGGCAATGATTGTGCTATGCAGCCTGTGGTCATTGCCGATCTAGCCTCTGAATGGAAACTGGGGGCAAAATGTAGACAAGCTGAAAACACTGACTAGTTCTTATGAGACAAAAAGAAGGATGTGCTGGAAGGTTTCTTAGAGATAGAGAGGGACAGGTGTCTGCAGATATCAGGCACTTGATACCCCTCCCCCACCTAATATTTGCACTTCTATTGATATTTAACTAGTGCATCTGCCCTACTTCTCCCATTTTTTGTCCTCACACACGTAAGGAACTTTTACACCATTACAGTAGATGTAAGACCACAATCACTTGTCTTGAATAAAATGAAAACAAGACATCATCAGTAAAAGCTAGCCTGATGCTTCTGCTTGCCCAGAGCTCTGAGCCTCAAACCATTCCTTTTTAGCTGAAAGCAATGAGCAAAATGTGAGAAAGATATTTAAGGTGTCCTGACACCAAAATGAGTCTTTGTTGTAATCAGAGTGATTTAAAATAAAGGTAAATAAAACATGGGCAGATATCTCATTGTGATGTCTACTGCTCTTTCATGAGTTGTCCATATGCCACGTCAAAGCTTCTCAACTACTTCTATGACTAAGTACCCCTATTGATGGAGTCCAGTTGCCTCACTGGACACATAGGATGCTGAGAACTAGTGTAGGGAGGAAGTCTTCCTGGGTCTGCAACAGCCCCCTAGCTCCCAGTTCCAGCTTCTTCGTTGCTTCCTTCACCATCTCTGCCATTCACCACAGCAGCTCTTAAATGAATGCTGGGGCAGTCTGCATGTTGGGGGGAACACAGGGCAGATGTTTAACTCTCCTAGAAGGAGAGGCAGTGTGAGGGTGGTCCTCTTCATAGAAAATGTGGTCAGAACCGTGCAGTGCTAAGCTGCCAGCGGGGCCCAAGCCTCATCTCAAGGACAAGGGCACTCAGCTCAAAGGACAGTCTTTGTTGGCTCCACGTTCGGCTTCTTTGGTGACAGCTGCTTCTACCAAAACAAGTGCTGCAAATCCAGGATTTTCAGAAAGAATCTCCAATCCTCAAAAAGGACATGTTTACACCAAAACTTCTCTGTGTGTTCACCCTCTGTTCGCTCAGAGCCTCCTGCAATTTTCTCTGTGATGCATTTTCGTGTGATGGCTTTTGCCCTGGAGCATCCGCACATGCAAATAGACCATGCCTGATGTCCAGCCGGACTCCTCCCCAAACGGAGCCAAACTGTTCATTGTTGTTTATTTCTCCTGCATTTTAAAAATCATGCCTATGCTGAAGCAGAGTGCACACTTTCAAGTTCACTTGCAGATCCGTGGGAAGCTGAAAAGCTTCATCATTACTACTTCAGGGGCTCTTTGTCAGTGTCTTCCATAGGTGGCCTTGGAACCAGACCCTTTTAGCAGCTTCCTTAGCCTTGCCCAGAGTTACAGAATCTGAAGTTTGAGACCATTGTTATAATCCACATTTTAAAATTGGACTGAGTCCTGTCTGCCCTAAGCCAGTGAGTAGATGGTCCTTAAGAGGCAAATATTCATCCTCCACCTGGACATGCTTCAGTACATGGTTCACATCCCTTTCCAGGCCTGGGACTGTGCACTTCATTCTGTAGTTAATGTGAGTTTTGCATAAAAGATAGTGGAAACTGGGTTAAATGAAATGTTGACAAGGGACTGCAAGTTCAGGAACACTTGGATCCAGGAGTTCGATCCATCATGAGCCAATCAGTCAATGGGTCTTCACTGAGCCCCTGCTAAGCCCTGTGCAAGTTCCTGCTGCACGGGAGGAGGTCCCTGCCTCCAGGAGCCTTTTGGCTTGTTGGGGAGGCAAGGTATATATTTGAAGAGGCCTATCCAAAAGGAGACAAATAATAATACAAGATGATGTTCTCAAACACCTGCCATTCTTGGGGCAGACCTTGCCCTATTCATTTATGAACTCACTTTTCATTACCACTTACTTATGCTGATAACTAAAAAAAAAAAGTCTTTATCTCTCTTCTTTAGTAGCAAGCACTGTGCTGAGTTTGAGGCATACAAGTGTGCATAGCATGTAGCCTTGGCCCCCTAGGAGCACACATTCTCCCAGAGAAGGTAACTCTTGGCAGAGACCCAGAGAGCTAGGCAGGTCTGCCTGTGACCCCAGTGACTCTGGGAGCGAACACACTGAGCAGCGGTTCCGTTGTAATCTCTTGTGAAATAGACCTGCCTTTTGTGGCCCATCAGTTTTCCTGCAGCTGCTGTTAACAAGTTGCCACAAACTTGGTGATTTTAAATAACAGACATTGGGACTTTCTTGGTGGTCCAGTAGTTAAGACTTTGCCTTCAGATGCAGGGGGTGTGGGTTTGAACCCTGACTGGGGAACTAAGATCCCATATGACTCAAGGCCAAAAAACCAAAGCATAAAATAGGAGCAATAAAAACTTTTTAAATGGTCCACATACTTTTTTTTTTTTTTAACAGACGTTTATTCTGTCACAGTTCCAGAGGCCAGAGGTCTGAAATCAGCATGAAGTCAGGGGCCAGATCAGGGTGTCACCATGGTCTTCTTCCAGCAGGAAGCTCTGTGGGAGAATCCATATCCTTACGTCGTCAGCTTCTGGTGTCAGCTGGCAGTCTTTGGCTTGTGGCTGCATCCCCTCAGTCAAGTCAGCGTCTTTGAACCTTTGTCCCATCTTTGCATCACCTTCTCTGCGTGTGTCACATTTCCCTCTGCCTGCCTCTCCGAATGTCCCATGTGATTGCACTTGGGGCCCTCAGATATGCAGATGAAACCACCCTTATATTATATATTTATGATGTATAAATATCAATAACCTCAGATATGCAGATGACACCATCCTTATGGCAGAAAGTGAAGAGGAACTAAAGAGCCTCTTGATGAAAGTGGAAGAGTAGAGCAAAAAAGCTGGCTTAAAACTCACCACTGAAAAAACTAGATCATGGCATCCAGTCCCATCACTTCTTGGCAAATAGACGAGGAAACAATGGAAACAGTGACAGACTTTATTTTCTTGGGCTCCAAAATCACTGCAGATGGTGACTGCAGCCATGAAATTAAAAGATTCTTGCTCCTTGGAAGAAAAACAATGACCAACTTAGACAGCGTATGAAAAAGAGACATTACTGTATCGACTAATGTTCATCTAGTCAAAGCTATGGTTTTTCTAGTAGTCATCTACAGATGTGCAAGTTGGACCATAAAGAAAGCTGAGCGCCAAAGAACTGATGCTTTTGAACTGTGGTATTGAAGAAGACTCTTGAGAGTCCCTTGGACTGCAAGGAGATCCAGCCAATCCATACTAAAGGAAATCAGTCCTGACTATTCATCAGAAGGACTGATGCTGAAGCTCCAATACTTTGACCACCTGATGCGAAAAATTGACTCAATGGAAAAGACCCTGATGCTGGGAAAGATTGAGGGCAGGAGGAGAAGGGGACGACACAGCATGAGATGGTTGGACGGCATCACTGACTCGAAGGACATGAATTTAAGCAAGCTCCAGGAGTTGGTGATGGAGAGGAAAGCCTGGCGTGATGCAGTCCATGGGGTCGGAAAGAGTTGGACACGACTGAATGACTGAACTGAACTGCCTCTCCTAATGTCCCATGTGATTGCACTTGGGACCACCAAGATTATCACACCATCTCAAGGTCCTTCACTTAATCACATTTGCAAATCATACCCTCATGGGGTGACATTCACGGTTCCAGTGATTATGACCTGCTAGGCTGCAAATGTGTCCCCCGCACCCCCAAATCTATATGTTGCATCTTTTTAATATAAGTTTATGTATTTTAATTGGAGGCTAATTACTTTACACTATTGTATTGGTTTTGCCATACATCAACATGAATCCTCCATGGGTTACACGTGTTCCCCATCCTGAACCCCCCTCCCACCTCCCTCCCCATAACATTCCTCTGGGTCATCCCAGTGCACCAGCCCTGAGCATCCTGTATTGTGCATCGAACCCGGACTGGCAATTCGTTTCACATATGATATTATACATGTTTCAGTGCCATTCTCCCATATATGTTGTTTCTTAACACTCAAGGGTGAAGGGATTAGGAGGAGGGGCCTTTGGGAGGAACTTAAGTCATGAGGATTCCATCCTCAAGGGTGGGGTTAGTACCTCATAAAACCGGCTCTGGAGAGACCGTCTCGCCCCTTCCGTCAGTGTGGACACAGCAAGGCGATGGCTCTGAACCAGGAGGAAGGCCTTCACCAGAACCTCACCCTGCAGGCATCTTGATCTTGGACTCCCAGCTTCTAGAACCATGAGAAACAAATGTCTGTTTTTATAAATTACCCACTACATGATAGTTTGTCATACCAGCCCAAATGGCCAGAGACAAGACCTAATATCTTTGGGGGCTGTCGTTCTGCCTGCCATATGTGATTTCCCTGGCCATTGCATGCACGCTGGCCTTTAGATGTTGCCGTGAGTATTCACTCCACAAATGTGCAGTCTTCTCTGCTCTCTACCGCTTTCTGGCCAACTTCCCTAGGACACGTGTCATCCTTGCTAAGGAAGAGCTCAGAGTCACAGGTCAGGCTGCAGCTCTGTGGCCTCCCCGAGAGAGGGCCGGCCTTCCCCATCCTGCTGACGGGAGGATTCCGAGAGCCCATCACCGGCTTGTCTCTCTCCGTGTGAATGCCCGCATTCTGTGAGCAGCAAGAGGGTCACAAGTCAGTGCATGCTCGGGGTCAGTGAGGAAACACAGAGAGATTAAGGGGACAAAGAGAGGGCAGGGCAGGGCGTGCTCCCGCTGGGAGTTAACCTAGCAGAACTGCAGCAGGACAGGCAGACAGCCCTGCCCTGCCCCAGGGCCTGGCCCTTCACTGTCTGAGAAGGGATACCAGGTCACTCATAGCCTCTCCTCCATCCTGCATCCCAAGTGCCTGACTCCATACCTACCAGTGAACACCCTGCTTTCCTAACACAAAAGCCAAAGGGCCCTGTATCATCCTGAGCCTCCCAGAAGTGTTGCATTCATATCATGATTTCTTTTCTAGAAGCATCTTACAGGATGCTCATGACCACCAGGGCCCAAGCTTACCATGTTCATTTTCCAGATGAAGAATCTGAGGCCCAGGGAGGCCAACTGAGGATGCAGGCATGGAGAAGGATGGATAAAAACCCCAGAACAAGAACACCCTGCTTGGAGATTGTCTGCTAGATGGGAGTAACTTTCATGGCTAACCTAGCCTAGGACAAGACTGTGTGTAGAAGGGAGAAGAAAAGGTCAGTCCTCAGGTCTTTCTGGACACACCCAGCCTTGGCCTCTGCCCTCACCTCTTCCAAAGCCCTGGAGGGCTGGAGGAGCCAAACACCTAGATGGATGGCTGACACACTCCAGAAGTCTCAGAATACACACAACCTGACGAGCATCTCCAGGACAGGTCTGCTGGGGATATGGGCCCTTGGGGGAGGGTTTCTATAGACACCTGGGCTGAAGTTTTAATCCAGTCCCCTCCTCTTCATTCCCAATTACATTGCCTTCCTCATCACTTGGGCTGTGGTCTATGGGGTCTCGCAGAGTCGGACATGACTAAAGTGACTTAGCAGTAGCAGCAGCAGCAGCAGCAGCCTCATAACTTACAAAGCCATCAAGTAGCTGCAGAGAATCATGGTGCTGGGGCCAGTGTGGGTAGAGGCCTGGCCAGGCTTGATCCCACTGGAGAAAAGTCATCTGATTGTACAGCCTAGGGTCGGATGGGATGATGGGTGATGGTTGAAGCTTTTGGGGGAGAAAAAGGGAATCTGCTGTCCCTGCCCCACCCCTGCCATGTCTGAGAACTGACCACAGTTACCAAGACTGATTCTCAGGGCCATGTCAGCTTTTCTCCCCTTACCTTGTACAGTGGAGCCAGAGCAGACCTCTGCCCCCAGCTGCGCAATCACCTTTCCCTTGAAAGGAGAGAGTGTAGGGCAGCTCTCAGAGCCAGCCTCCTGCCATCAGTGTGCTGGGAACAGTGACTGGGAACTCATGGGTTTCTATCTTCAGTCCTGAAGAAGCAGCAAGATCTGGTCTGCAGAGGGAGAGAGAGGGAAGCCTAGGGAGAGGAGATGCCAAGGTGGGGCCTGACAGTGTTCCCAGTTTCTGGGACACATCCTTCCTGCCCTGGGTGCCTCCACTGGTCTCTGCTTCCTAATGACAGAGCTCACTTGATTTCTTGAGACTGAATGAGTGACCCCCGTTACTTGCAGCCACAGGAGTGCTGACCACGGGCTGCAGCTGTGTAGGCCTTTGTGAGCAGCACAGCCCTGGGCTGGGTAGAGGCCCTAGGACTCTAGATAGAGGGACATCTGCTCTTCTGACTCCCTGAGGTCCAATAGGAGCTGGGATTGGATCCTGATGACCCTGAGGTCAAGCCCGTCCCACCCTCCAGCAATCAAGAGGGAACAGTCTCTGAGGACATCCTAAATGGCCTGGTAGGACACATCATTTGAAGGTGGGACAGGGTTCCTGCAGGCAGAGGGAAGGATCAAGGCCAGGAGAGTCATCCCAGAATATGAAGATACTAAAGAGAGAATGTCTGAGGCCAGGGCAGGAAGGGACATCACAAGGGTCAGCGGTGACAGCTCTTGGCTAGCTGTCCCTGACCTTGACATATCCATGCCCTCAAACTTCTCTTAGACACAACAACTTTCCCATTTAGACAAGGAAACTGAGGATCAGAAAGCATGTTGGCTTCCTAGGGCTTCCTGTGGTCATAACAATGGATACAAACTGACCAATTTAAAACCATAGAAATTTATTCTCCCCAAATTCTGGAGGTCCCAAGCCTGAAGTCAAGGTGTCCTGAAATCAGGCATGTGCTTCCCTGCCAACCCTCCTGGGAACAATCTGTTCCTTGCCTTTTCTGGTGACTCCAGGCATTCCTTGGCTTGTGGCAGCATCACGCCCAGCTGCCTCTGTTTTCATATCGCCCTCTCCTCTTTTCTTGTGTCTCCTCTTCCACGTCATATGAGGATACTTGTCATTGGATATACGGCCCATGCAGGCAATCCACAGTGACCTCATCTTGAGATTCTTAATTACATCTGCAAAGACCTTTTTTCCAGACAAGGACTCACTCACAGATTCTGAGGGTTAGGACGTGGACACATCACGCTGAGGACCACCATCTGACTCCTGAAAGCAAGGGCTGGCTGATTCCTCAGTGTCACACACCTGTGAGGGCCCGAGTGCGGATTGGAGCAGGTCAGCCTGAGAGCTGTGGTGTTTGCTGGATCCTGCATAGACGTAGGAATACTCGGGAGGAGTGTAAGGTGGGGACAGGGGAGGGGGCAGCAAGGGAAGAATGAGCTGCCCAGCACTGGCTATCCCCTGCATGTGCTGAGAAAAAACAGATATGATTGTATTTATCCCAGATCGATGGACATGAGTTTGAGTAAGCTCCAGAAGTTGGTGATGGATAGGGAAGCCTGGTGTGCTACAGTCCATGGGGTTGCAGAGTTGGACACAACTGAGTGACTGAACTGAGCTGATCCCAGTTCTATGGCTTTTACAGAAGAGCCAGTGCAAGGGGCCTGGGGTGGCATCCACATCCTTATAACTATGTCCCCACAAATGTTTCTATATGAACCATGAAGAAACTATCATTTACCCTCCTAGGAGACACTCTGCAGATCCCAGGAGCCATATTGCCAGCAACACTGGTGGGTGTCAGAGCACTGGGGGGAACATTTTGAAAGTGAAAATGTTGGTGGGTTGGTCCAGGGATGTGCCAGGGGAACGGTGAAGGTCAGGAGCGGGATGGAGCAGAAAGGCTTCTACTGGAAGAGATGAAGCTGTCTGTCCTACACCAGGCTGCCCCGAGGGGCATTCCCCCGGGGGCGACGGCTGAGTCCAGGTGTGTGTGACCAGCAGCTGGGGAAGGAAAATAGGGTGTTCGGGGCCCCATCCTTCCCACGTCTTCCTCTCCCCACTCTGGACAGCTCATCAGACTGTGTATGTGGTGGTACGCCAGGCACCCCAGCCCCTCTGCAGAACCAAATGGGAACTTCATCAGGGACATGGCCACATCCCCACCACACACACATACACACACACACACACACACACAAGCAGTCTTTCGTGCGATGAATCCAAGAGCGCCTTCTTCTAAAGGTCTCCCCACTCCCTGCCCTGCATTCCTCCCTTTACCTTCTCCCCAGCCTCTTCATGTATGCTCAGTCCTCTTCCTCAGCCTTTGTTCGGACCAGGAAAACGCACTCTTTCACCTAAACTCAAGTAAATCATCAAGTGCCATAGAAAGTTACGTTCAACACTAGGGAAAATTGAATTTATCTTGGGGATGTTTTATTCTTCCAAAAGTCCACTTCGGCAAAGTCTAATGTGTAGAAAAGCATGAAATACTACGGCTCCGGATGGAGCCCGCTCTCTGCCGAGCATTAAGCCGCGGGGTCTGAAACCCGCCTCACTCCCGTCAACCACTCTCTTTAACTCAAATGCCCATCAATGTCCCTGCTAAATGGGAGTCTTAGGCACATCTCATCTTATCATAATGTCACGAAACCCATAGAATTACAAATCAGATTTAAGGCAGAAACTGTGACAGCCAAATCTAAGTACACCAAAAGTACATTAAGCATCCGTCTTCATTTAGCATCCCCATTCTGGCCCACCTCTCAGCTCAGACCCACTCCGTGCAGAGCTCAGCTTGACACAGTCTTAAGATCCATTTTCGAGTGGACTGAAATATAAATGACAGTTCACCCTGCACACGAACACAGACAACTGTATAAAATATTTAAATAAAGACAGCAAAGAACAGAGGATTGCTGCAAAGCCTTTGGCAGACCCAGCCTTGGGGAATTTAGCAGCTTGAGATTCATTACAAATTTCATCTTTAATGTTATTTTTAGTTCAATATTTTGTAGCACTCAGAAGTAAATCTTGGTACACTGTCTCCTTTCCCCTGGCTTCCTCTCTTCTGTTGTCTGATCCTTCAGTTTTACTGAAACCTAATACGTTTTCAATAAAATTGATTTGTGACGTCGTAATGCTGTGTGTTGCCATCTCCCGTTCCTTGATGAAACGGGGAGAGGACGATTGCATGATTTGGCAAAGTGAGGCAGGTTGCTCTTGGTTGTGGAATAAATTGGAGTGAACTTGGAAACCACCCTGCAGCAACACGGAAACTTTGCATGTATTCTTGCCTCTTATGCTCTGCCATTTTGAAGGTCTAGCCTCCAATGTCACTCCTGAGTGCAAAGTAACCTGTCCTCTCGCGAGAGTCACTACCCCAAACACAGATGTAGAGGAGAGGAGGAAACCTCTTGTTTCAATACTTACTGTTCAACTGACCTTTTGATATGAGTTTCCATGTGGAAACCTAGAGCCAGTTTGGCAGTTCCAAATGAATTTCTAAAAAGGTGCCTGTTCCCGCCTGGGAGCAGAAGAGGATTAGTTGACTGGAACGCTGTCCTAAGGTAATTCTTTGGGTTCTTCAGTCTTCCAGGGAGACAGCAGGGAGATTTAAATACAGCCTTGCCCACAAGGCAGCCAACAAGGTGAGAGGGAAGTCAGAAAACGGTGACCTGCTCCTCAGCCAGCCCCCTGGATGTACAAAATTGAAGCCCCTGGAAAAGGAACAGAACCCAGAAGATTCTTGTGACTTTTGACTGAACCAGGATGGGTGGTTCTCACTTGTCTTATCAGGACAGACCCTGACTTCTGACATTGGGAAATGAGGAGCTGGTGAGGAAGGTTCAGAATGAAGCTCAGAGCAGCTCAAGAGAAACAATATTTGATTCAAAAATCAAGTAATCCATGATATTTGCTGGATAGAGCTCTGTGACTTGGTTTTTCCATGTCAAAAATGGGTCTGATGCCCTTGGCCTCCTCATTTAATAGGACCACTAAGGTTGAAGGAATAGGAGAACTCTGCTTGCTTGAAGGGTTATCTTTGCATTGGCAAAAACAAAGGGAGAGAACTGGGGTGGTTATCTGGGTAATTTACACCTAAATAAAGCTGAAAAAAGAAGAAAAAAAGGAGAGAAGGGTGGTAGAGGATGAGATGGTTAGACAGCATCACTGACTCAATGGACATGAATTTGAGCACACTCTGGGAGGTAGTCAAGGACAGGTGAGCCTGGGGTGCTGCAGTCCATGGGGTCACAGAGTCAGACATGGCTTAGCGACTGAACCACAATGGCAAAAACTGAATAGCTTTTAAAGCAAAGAAGCTCAGAAATTTCAACTTTGGAACCAAGCACACATACATCATCCAGGCAAGGGATTCATGAAGGGAGTGCTGTCCTAAGTAACATGCTGGGGGATAAGAAGCTGGGAGGATAAGGGAAGACACCAGACAAGAATACCAGTTCAGCTGGACTCTCCCTTCAGATCCACGGGGAGCTCTGGAGTGTTCCTGGCACCAAGAGCTGTCCCACCTTGAGGAAACGGGTTTGGACTTTTGGATTCCCACTTTAGTCTGCCGTTGGTTGGGCCACCTCTGGGGTATTTCCAGGTGCGGTGACTCCCCAGGGCTGAGGATGGTTCTCAGGACTTGCATGTACTTGTTACCACTGGTATCCACAGTGGTCTGAGATGGGGGCCATGGCCCATTACAGGCAGGCCTGCCGGGGCACACCATTCAGTGAAATCTCCTTCTAACATCTCCCTGCTGAGCTGAGAGCTACACTCCAGATCCATAAGGCCAAGAAACCTCCTTGTGCTCCAGGAAGTTTTTGAACATCTCAGAAGAAACCCATGACAAATAATAATGGTTCCGGTGGAAAGGAAAAGCTGACTTCTTGTAGCCTGGCTCTAAGGAGAGGAAACGGTCACCTTGAGAGCAACAGAGGGACTGTTTTTTTTTTTTTTTGCCTCTATCCTGTGACATGACACTCTTTCCCTTTAAGTAGTTGCTGTCAGATTCAATGAGAAAATACACAAAAAGAATTTTACACCATGTCTGGCACATAGTAACCACTCAATAAATGTTAGCTTGTTATTATTATCATTTTCCTAAATGGCGAGGTCAAACCAATTAGCTGGGTTTTTCTTTTTAATGAAAACTCTGATAAGATAATCATTGTGAGGTAGACAGGCTTTGAATCCTCTGTTAACGGGGATGATTAAAATGCACTTGATTATCCTGGGGCAGGGACAGCATATAGATTTTCCTACGTGCCCACTCCAACTGAGCCTGGTGGCCGATATTGTTAGGAAGGATTCTGAGGTGGTATCCAGGTCCAGGGAACAGGGTTTTGTTGATTAATTAGTCATGCCTCCCACCTACACCAGAGAAGACACAGGGGTAATCTGTAGTATCTTGGCCCTTTGCAATCATCAGAATTCATGGCTTTTATTAAGCGCAAAGCTCCAAGGAAGCAGATGACAAGAGTTATTTCTCTTCTTAAGCAGCAGTTCCAAGCCTGGGGCTTTTCCCTTTGTGAAGGTGAGGTAGGAAGAAGTTCCCAGAATGTGCCACAGGTAAAGATATTTTCTCAGCAGTACCTGGATTATCCCCCCCCAAAAAAAGGAGGAGAAAGAAAGAGAAGTTGGTAGCGGGGAAAAGATCTCCATAAGTTGTAGCATCTAACGTAACTAAAAGCACTCAAATCCAGAGTATGTGTGCGTCCAACCACATAAATAACTACAAAGATAGTAAAGACACAAACATCTCAAAAGAAAAATGGTCAAAGTTAAGACTTCTTAGATGAAATCCTGTGGTCAAAACCAAGAGCTGCTCAATTTCACCAGTTGTCCATGATACGCAAAATAAAAAAGCATCCTCTGCTCTAAATTTGCCAAACTTTTCAGTCTGACAACATGAAAGGCTGGGAGGATGTGGGAACTGAGCGGGAATACGCATCGTACGAACTCTTAGAGCAAACTGGCCTCCTCTAGGATGACTAATGAGATGTACAGACCCTCTGCCCTTCCAGCCTCTCTATCTCTGGGTGTACACTTGACCGAATCTTTGCCCGAAGGGTCACGTGGAAGGATGCTTACAGTAGCTTGGTGCAGCAATAACAAAGGCTGAAATTAACCAGATTGCCCATCACCAGGGAACTGGGTAAGTATGGAGTAAGCAGACATAAGACATATCATTCACCTCTAAGTAACAGGGAAGCATCCAGTCATATTTATGGAGAGAATAAGGACAGCAAAAACAACAACCTCCCACACACAAGCACCATACATGTCCTCTGAATGCAAGGGAAGTGTCTGGAAGCTGCATGTATGTGTGTGCAAAGTCGCTTCAGTCATGTCATGTCTGATTCTTTTCGATCCTGTGGGCTGTAGCTCACCAGTCTCCTCTGTCCCATGGGATTCTCCAGGCAAGAATACTGGAGTGGGCCACCATATCCTGTTTCAGGGCATCTTCCCAACCAGGGATCAAACCTGCATTGTAGCCAGCTTCTTTACCAGAGTCACCAGGGAAGCCCTTGGGCCCACTAGCTGCATTGTTATAAGCTCCATTGGAAACTGAAGACTCACAGGGCAGTCTGCAACATCCCTAGTGGATACTGTTTGAAGTCGGGTTTATGGAACAGAATACCTGTATAGAACACACATCACCTAGGCTTTGGGAGGCTCCTGGGAAGACTCCTGCCATCTCTGGCACTTGGAGCAGACTGTGAGCAGCAGATGGAATTTTTCCTGGACCCCCTGCCGTCCACTGGATGGTGAGTCTCTCCTTAGCCACATCCCCATGGCGTCAAGAATGGGTGGCCCAAAGGGCTCAGAGGAGATTCTTCTCTGACTTCTGGGTCTTTCCAGACTCTAAAGATACTCTAGGCAGAGAGGATACCCCCAAATCCCTCAAATACAACTTCTGTTTTAAGGGCTTCATCAGACTTTTCTAGGCTTCCTCAGCCACCTTTGCCACATTCAAGACAGCAGCCCATCACCTCTGGTTGTCACAGGCTCATTCCTCAGGCTAAGCCTCTCCTTTAATGGTTAGTTCTCCCTTCACTCTCTCCTCCAGGGCCAGCTCCTCGGGGAGGCTCCAATTTATGACTCTCACGTATGATTTTAGGATCCCTGGTGAAAAACCTTCTTCATCTTCTTCCTCAAGGCTAACACGAGAGGACGTGGGACAGCCTGAGCCTCCTTGAGGCAGGCCTGGGAGAGTACAGGCTGGGGATGGGGATGTGTGGAGACAGTTTTCCCTAACCTCAGTGTCCTTCCATGACCTTGTTGTGCTCACCGCCTCTTCCCTTCATTCACCCTGTCATCATCTCTCCCGGGCCACTGGATAGACTTTCTTGCCCCAGTGTTGCCCCACCTTCAGCCTGCTTCCTGCACAGCAACCCAGAAAGCTGCTTTCAGGGAGAGGTGCTAAATACAAGTGTCCTTGATTCCCACCCTTAACTATTAAATACTTATTGAGAACCTAAGATACAGAGCAGGACACGATGACCTCTGGGGTGCAGACCCTTACCTGCCATGCTGTTCACCAAGCTGGCAGAGGAAATAGAGATGGATATGGTCTTCAGAGCCAGAAATCCCAGGCTGGAGTCACAGTCACACAGTCTGTGGCTTCAGGCAGCCTCTGTAGCTCCAAGTCAGAATGTCTCCCTCCAGTTCTCAGCTCAGCTTCCTAGGATTTCGAGGCCATTGAATGGACATCCCAAGTAGCTGAGCCTAGCCTGAGTTCAGGTTTTCTGTTTTCTCCTGTGTGTGATGTGCTTTATAATCCTGCTCATCTTTCCTATCTGGTGGGCTGTCTGAGGGTGGAGTAGATCACTCAAGAGAAAGGGCTTCTACAATCATCGAGGTTGCCCCTATAGTTTCTTAGCCAGGCTCATTTCTCAAATCTGATCAGCAAGAATTTATTCAGAACACACTATGTCCCAGGGGTTCTTCTAGACTTGCAGAATGCATAGAAGGGTGCAATCCAGCCTTCCATCTAGCAAGAAAGGATAGAAATAGACATGGAAGAGCAGAGCATAGCAGGTGCTACTGGGGCAGAAAGGAAAGGTGCTCTGGGCACACACACATCCCTCGACTCGGGGGAGGCTCCTTAGCTGACCCTGTCCCCACATCCCCAGCAGAGTGAGTGTGCTACATGAGCAGAGACATGTGAGGGAGCTTGGTGCTTTCTTCCCAAAAGGTACTTCTCAGAGAAGCTAAGGTCTCTTACGGAGGTGAAAGTCAGGGAAGAGCCATGTGGTGCAGTAAACATTGGCAGGAGCCCCACCCACATCAAGGATGCTCTCATGCAGTGTTCTTAAAGCAAGCCCTGCCTGCTACAGGACACTACCTGTATCTGCAGGTGAGACATCTGGAATGCCAGGGAGCCTACACTCCCGGGAATAGCCCTCACCTGTTGGGTGGGACCAACTTGTGTCTCATCCACACAGGGTCCCTGTGCATCTCTTCTGGCCTGAGTCCCATTGCCCAGGGCAGCAACCTGCCCTCAGATCCTCCTGCATGACCTGCCTCCCTTCCCTGATTCCCGCTCGTGTTTTCTGGGATGACCTACTACATCAGTATCCTCACTAGTGCCCTCATTCTGGAACCCACCACACAACTCGAGACAAGACATATGTGAAGAATCTGGTTTTGCCCCCACTTCACCCCCTGTGCGTGTTTCCATGGGCTGTCCTGTCCCTGGCATTTTCACCCGTCTGTTCCTGCCATACCCTCCGACAGGTCAATGGATGAAAGTCGACCTCTTTACAGCCCGGCAGACCCTGGCCCTACCTCGCCTTCTTGCAGTCTCCCCACCACAGCCACACCCCTTGTTTACCAAATGCTCAATTTTGGTTATGTTACTATAAAAATCAAGCAGCTGGCAATTCCAGCTTGATTAGCAGGTCTCCAGTTTTGATTAGGAAATTACTGCGGTAATCAAGGTTAATTCTCGTTGCAGTGCTCAGCGATAGATTTTATATTTTGCAGGGAAATGGTTTTCCTACCTGGGATGGAGAACATTTCATGCAAGAAACCCAAAGAGAGGAAAGGAGGGCAGTGCATCCGAGCGGCACTGAGATCAGATGCCTGCAAGACTTCGTCTATTCTCCCTTCAGATGGACATTCTTGGGACAAAGGAGGCTGAACAAGGCATCCTGAGAAATACCAGGTCACCCTACCCTGGGGGCTTTCTGAGTGTTTTTGAGAAACTAGGGAGATACTTTCTGCTGGAACTGAAACCTCCCACCTGCTGGGGCCAAGGAGTCGAGTGCTGGAGGTCAGGGGTGCCTTGGACTGATGGGTGTCTTTAAATGCTTCCACGTGGGGCAAAGGAAGACAGCTTCTACGTGAGCTGGTTGGGCGCAGCCCTTCCACTCCCTACTCTCTCCAGGAAATGACTGTCATCCATGAACGGAGTCATGAGTCCCATAGATGCTCAGGCTTGGGAGAAAGCTCTTGGGACAGTGGAGCCCTGCTGCTGAATTTTATTTCAGACTTTGCTCTGGCTCCAGTGTTTGACCTGTGAAGCCTGGACAAGTTGAGATGAAGGTTTCCTGCCCCGCAGGTGGAGACATCAGACGGGAGAAAGGAGGTGCCCCCTCCCCACCCCGGCTCTCTCTCTCAGCCCATTCCTCCCCCTGCAACTCCCTGTGCTGTACTCACTAAATGTCAGCAGCCGAGGCTTTGCCCCCAGTAGGTGACATTTGATTCAGTATCTCTATGGGGATGGATACTGTCAGTCTGTAGAGTACCGGTAGAACTTTGTTGGCAGGAAAGTGGTAAGGGAGTTAAGATCGTGTTGGAGGGTAGGAAGGCAGGTCACCAGCTGCTCTGCCTTCCACCCCAGCCTCCAACCAGCCCCTCTGCCACGTGTCCATGACTGCCACCCCCACCCCCCACTCCAGCTGCTCTTAGCTCCACCTGGATATGAGGTGAAGCAAGTCACACTGCAGCCCTGCCCCTCGTTTTCTCCTCCAGCCAGCAGGAGGTGCTGAGTGCCCTGTTGTAGATCTTGTGCCGGGAGATCTTTCTCCAGGACCGCTGTGGTGGTGGTGGCGGAGGGGGGGGGGTTGGGGGGGGACAGTAGCAGATGAAAACCAGAACTTGCCCTTGACTTGGCCACCCTGTGCTCTCGAGGTCTTGGGGATGGTCTTCTTTCTTGGTGTCTCCCCATCCCGTATCACCCTTTCTGATTTCTGGAGTGCCTAAAGCTCATGAGCAGCTTTACAAAGTGGGAGGGAGGTGAAGCGGAGCTTTGGACCAGAATGAGCCAGAGGAATGCTCCTGTCTAGAATGTGATGATGCATCTGAATCCTCAGCATCCCTGTAGGACCACAGTCCAGGAGCAGCTATCTGCTCTGGGGAAAGGAAGGCCAAGAGGTGCCCAGATCTCACTTCAGTATGTTCTATTAGGCAGAAGTGAAAGTCTTTTTTACCCCCCACGGCAAAATCTTGGGTGTCCCAAGACATCTCAGAACTCTCAGGCAAGAGCTCTCAAATCTTCATCTCTGCGTCTTTAGCAGCCATGTATGTCTACTCATCCTTAAAGCTTCTTTTTGTGGCCAATGTTCTGATGTGGTCTTTTGGAGCACTATGAATAAGGCCCCATGGAAACAGAGAGCCTTGGGGAAAGGACCAGAGTCCAGAAATAGTGAAACACTCCCAGGTTTCCTGGCTTAAGAGCAATTAAGTTTTCACACTTGTTTGGGTGGCGTGGGCAGGAGAGTTGCCAGGGAAAGCGCAGTAAGGATGGTGATTCACAGTTCACTCCTTGCTCTGAATCAGGCAGTTCCCCGGACTCAGACCCCATCCAGCCTTGCTTGCATCTGGTTCAACACTCCTGCATCATATGATGCTGAGCAAGTCACTCACTTCTTTGTACCGTTGTACCTCAGTTTTCTCACCTACAAAATGGGCATTGTAACAATAATTCAGAGGGCTATGTAAGGATAAATAAACGTGTCAAACGTTTTAACCTTTCAAAAACAGTTGTCCTTAGATACTATCCATTATTATTATTTCATATGCAGCAGTGGTCCGACAGGGCAGCCCCAATGTGCAGTCTCATGCTTGATTCATATTTGCTGATGAGCTGTTAGCCAAAGCAAGTGACGTGGCCAAGCCCAGAGTCAATGTGGGAGGGCCTGGAACTGGGAGGTCTGACTCATCGGGGCCACTGATCGAATCATTTACCACAAATGTCTTTATTATTCTAGTCTTAATTTTGATGGTGATTATTGGTTTAGTGGAGAAATTCCTTATCATGGTTAAGTGAGCATGTTCTGGTTTCACTTAGGAATGGAAATATGTTCCCAGGTTACCATTTTGCCCATAATTCCGTTAAAACACTTTGTCCCACTTTAGTATCTAAATGATGTTTAACCCAGATGGGCTTATGAATTTTCTTTGTCCAACCTGTCAGCAGTTATTACAAAGTCTGAGGCTCCCTACGTTCTTGTTTCCTTGTCGCTCTCCTGCTGTGTTCATTGGATTGCCCCTTTTCTCCTTCCCAAACCCATTGCTTTGGCCTAAAGCACCAGCAGTGTGGGAAACACAGGGGAAGGAGAACTGCCTTGAGGAAGAAGAGTCTCTCAGGCAGAACCTCAGAGAATCCAAGGACCACACCCTTCTCTGTGGGATGTTAGATACGAGGAAAAAGCAGTTATTCTGCAGTGTATTTCCCAGACGAAATCTTGCAGACTGCTTAGTCCTGTGCAGATTTCCCTCTGTCAATTAGTCAGCAGAGAAAGCATCATCATGTCAGTGCCTTGTTGAAGTTGTCGCCATATTGTCCTGCAGTCAGGCTGTTGAATCAGAGTCCAGAAATAATGGCTTTTGGCATTGTCTTTCTGTTAGTGATTGCCATTGATGTCATTTTGCTAAACAAAATTATAAGCAAAATGGATGTTTTAGGTCAGAGTGCCGCAAGGAATATATAGCTGCATTTCCTTCAATAAATCTGCCCTGCTTCTGCCTGGACAAAGACATACAACCTATAGTGATTGACGTTTTCACCACTAAATTATGCTATGTCTATTTCTCGAAGAAATGTCTCCATTCCAAAATTAGCTAACCATCAACATAACATAAAATAACTTGAACATGGTGTCATTTCACAAAGATATTGATTCATGCAGACTTACTGGATTAATAACTGGTTTCCCATAAAAGGAGTAGTCACTATGTCTTTTGGAGACAGAAAAAATATACACTTTAGAACAATATATATTGGTACATTTAAGCCTGATTGCTGAGCTCAAATAAACAGTACAGTTTTCAGAGGCAACCTTGCCAATGAAGAGAGAGGCGACACAGTGCACCTTACAAATGGATCCAGGGGTGATGGAAAGCTAATAAAAAAAGACAACTACTTATTTATTTGGGGCATTTGATTTTACTCTATTGGATTACACAAAGCTCTAATTTTTCACTGCAGTCAATCTGTATAAAAGTTCAAGTGATGGAAGCATATATTTAATTCCCAAATGCCTTTTCTCTCAACCTCTGCTTCTTCGGAGTTGGACAACCTTCGGTGTCCCGAGTAGCAAAGAGGTTTGGCTTTATGTTGGAGCAAACAGACCAGAGGAGACACTTGCAGGCAGCAGGTGATTTACTCAGCTCCCAGTGACAGCCAATCCACTCTTGCCTCCTTGAGGACTGGGTTTGCCAATAGGTGGAGAAAATATGTTTCTTTGCATTTTTTAAAGTGTGCTTGCTTCAATGGAGTTTTGTGGTAATGAAGTAATTGAAATGAGTCTTCCTAGTCACTCATTTAACAAAGTATCCCATGGCATTTGGAATGAAATTCCAATACCTCTCCATAGGTTCTACAGGATTTGGCTCAGTTTGCTTTTCTAGACATACCTCTCTGCCCTTCTCCCTGCCACGTCCAGGTTCGGACTGCTTGTCACTTGAATGTGTCATGCTCATATCCACTCTGGCCTGTCTATCTGAATTCTTTCTCAACCCTTCCCATTGCCACATCCATTTTTCTCCCCACTGAATCTCTGTTTCTCAGAGATGACTTCTCTGACCTTGCCATTTTCTAGAAAAATATTTGCCTCTCCATCATCCAGTTTGATTTCATTGTGGCAGTTTATTATAGTTATCTCCTCCCCTTAGAATGCAAACTTCTTGGGGACAAGTAGGGGCTTTTTTGGTCTTGCACATGGCTCTGTTTCTGTGGCCCTGGGACACAGAAGGTGTTCAATCACTGACTGGATACGTTTCTGGAAGAAAGATGCAGAAATGGAAAGTTTCCATCGTGATTCGGTTTCAAATTCTTGTCACATTATTGTAGGATAATTTATTGTTGGGTAGGATAACATATTATTGTCTTTAAACTTCAGTTTCTTTTCCTTTGAATAAGGAGAGTGATATTTATTTGCTGCCCAGAAATAGTGCACTGATGAACGATTGTAAAACAAAACAGTAAAATTGTTTATTTATTTACGTTAAGGCACTTCCCTGGATTATTCACAGCAGGATCAGGAGGCAGGAATTTGTTAATCCAGAAAACCAACTGACCTTGGCTGCGATGCCATGCGCTATCTGGGGATGGAAGTCTCTCTGGCTAGTGAGGTATCCTTTTGGAGATGGCTGTGGGAGCTTCCACAACTTCAACAACCCATTTTTTCAATTTATTTACTTTCAGGCCCTGAAACACATCTCTGCCTCTGAATACTAGATTAAGCGGTGTTATATTAAAGATGAGTGTGTTAAAGCATGAGAACACACACCGTGAGATGGCCACACAAGGAGAGACATGTGTGAAGAATACCCAGAAGGGACTGCACATTCAGGGTCCCATTTCATGCTCATTTCTGGGCAGAGCTGATTGAAGGAGCTGGCAGGTAGATGGGCTTCTGCTTTTCTGTGGCTTTTCTCTCTCCGATCCCCATACTGCCCAAGAAGATGTGTATTGGCATCAGTCTCAAAAGTGCTAACTCCCCTGTAACTTCAGGCTTCTTCTGGCGACTGAGACCTTGATTTCTCTCCTCTGGAGAGTGGTGCAGACAGCCAGTGGATTCACACATCCTGGAAGGACTTGCTAAGTGCCATCCCAACTGAGAATTGAAGTTGCTCAGTTGTGTGCAACTCTTTGCGATCCCATGGACTGTAGCCTACCAGGCTCCTCCATCCATTGAATTTTCCAGGCAGGAGTACTGGAGTGGCTTGCCATTTCCTTCTCCAGGGGATCCTCCTGACCTGGGGATCGAACCTGGGTCTCCTGCATTGTAGGCAGATGCTTTACCCTCTGAGCCTCCAGAGAAACCCATCCCAACTGAGGTTCATCAAATTGAAATCAAGATTGCTGGGAGGAATATTGATAACCTCAGATATGCAGATGTCAGCACCCTAATAGCCCAAACTAAAGAACCTCTTAATGAAGGTGAGAGTGAAAAAAGCTGGCTTAAAACTTAACATTCAAAAAGCTAAGATCGTGGCATCTGGTCTTATCACTTCATGACAAATAGATGGGGAAAAATGAAAACAGTGACAGACTTTATTTTCTTGGGTTCCAAAATCACTGCGGATGGTGACTGCAGCCATGAAATTAAAAGACACTTGCTCTTTGGAAGAAAAGCTATGACAAACTCAGACAGATTATTAAAAAGCAGAGACATCACTTTGCCAACAAAGGTCCATCTGGTCAAAGCTATGGTTTTTCCAGTAGTCATGTACGGATGTGAGAGTTGGGCCATAAAAAAGCTGAGTGCTGAAGAATTGGTGCTTTTGAAATGTGGTGCTGGAGAAGACTCTTGAGTCCCTTGGACAATGAGGAGATTAAGCCAGTCAATCCTAAAGGAAAACAACTCTGAATACTCATTGGAAGGACTGATGTTGGAGCTGAAACTCCAATATTTTGGCCACCTAATACGAAGAGCTGACTCACTGAAAAAGATCCCAATTCTAGGAAAGATTGAGGGCAGGAGGAGAAGGGAGTGGCAGAGGATGAGATGGTTGGATGGCATCATTGACTCAGGGAACATGAGTTTGAGCAAACTCCGGGAGATGGTGAAGGGCAGGGAAGCCTCGTGTGCTGCAGTCCATGGGGTCGCAAAGAGTCAGACATGACTCAAAAGACTGAATAACATCCCGAGCAACAACATCCCGAGTGAAGGCAGTTGAAGATGTCCAGGCACTTGGACATCTCTTTCCAGATGAGAGAGATCTCAGTGCTCCAGGAACATCCTCAGAACCCCTCTCTCCCAATGCTGGGAAAGCCTTGCCCACCTGCCTTGCAGGTTATCAGACCTGAAATACATAAGGTACAGTCAGCAGGATCTAAAGTCCTTTCTAACTGGCAGAACGTGGATACTGTAGAGCTGGTGCCAAAGAACTCCTGTTGCTGCTCACTTTGGATCCTATGAAATCAAGTAGTACATAGTAAACAGTCCCTAGTCCTTGTCCTTACCTGCTAGGTCCAAAGCAGTCTCTCCAGACGAAAGGCCTGGACTTGGCATCTTTAGCTGTCCCTCAGCTTTGTATGAGTCTCTGCAGAGCTCTGTCTTGAGACAACGAACCCAATGAAGATTGTTTTTAAAAGACTAGATAGATGCTGGCTCCTGTGTGCAGTTGGACAAGTGGGAAGCTGATTTAATCCAGTGCATAATTCCAGAGGAATGAGAAGGAGAGGTAAAGGAGGAGCTGGCCCCAAGGAGGAGAAGCCCCAGGAGGGTAAAGGCAGCCGTTCCCACCCACCGCCTGCTGGAGCTGTCTCAGGAACCACTTCTCCGATTTTTTGACCCTTGCTTTCTTGTTTGTCCCCGACCCTTAACCCTGCAGTGATTTGGTAATTTCCATTCCATCCTGGCTGAAGATAAAAGACACCATGGGCGGGATCCATGAATAAAAGTCGTTATTTATCGATGCCGGTTTTGGGGAACATTTTTCCTTCTGATTCATGAACCACTTTTCTACATTCGAAAAGCAGTTCATAAATCGTTCAGCGCCAGCAGAAATTAATAATAATGAATCCATTTACATAAAATAGTCTCATCCTGCCAGGTGCTGATAATATTGGAAGTTAGAACCTCATTGGGAAGCTGAATGGGGTGTGTGTGTCCCCTACACATCAGACCTCACACCTTCTATTTTTGAGTTTAACCAAAAGTTTAATTAGTTAGTGTCCAGTCTTGATCACTATTTGCTATTTGGAGATGCTATTTGAAAAAATAGGAAAAGATAAAAATAGAGAAGTAATTTAGTGTCGTAGGAGACAGTTACAAGCCATGTAAGAGTTCATGTCTGGCCAAATTAACCCTTTGAGCAATTCAAAAAAAAAAAAAAAAATGCATCAATCTAGAGAGTCATTAATTCCCAGGAGAAATCATCACCATTTGGCTACATACACACACACACACACACACACACACACACTCACTCTCGCACAAGAGTAAATACACACAGATCTCCTGGAGCAGTAAAAAGAAGGCAATGTCAGTGGGTTGATTTATCATAAACTATTTTTTCCAAAGCAATGCCAAGAAGCACAAATTCTAACAGTTATTAGTAGGTCTCCTGTCAAAAAAGAGTACTGGGATCAAAAGAGCTGGCGTGGCACCCAGATCAACCAGACTAAATCGGGTGCTTGCCTACAGCAGGGTACAACACTCTACACAATGGACTCGACAGTTGTGCAGAATTTTTGTTCTGTTTTGTTTGCATTTTCCCCTCCTCAGAGACAGAGGGTTAAGTCCTCATTTTCCTCACCTTTAGAGCTTTACTGTCACTGGTTTGTACGTGATCCCTTTCTTGTGTTGTGCATGTATTCCCCTTCACCCCCCTACATTACTCCTTTTCCTATAAGAAACTGTTGAGTTTTAATGTGCATTTGCATTTAGTTTGCATGTATTTTAAGTTACGTAAATGATCCTGTGATTCATTTCATTTTATTTCCCGAAGCACCACGATTCTGACATGTACCCGTGTTGCCCTGTAAACACTTGATCTGATGCTTCTGGTCCTATTGCCATCTGGATAACGATGCGCATCCATTCTCCCAGGAGAGGGCACCCAGGTTGCGGTCAGGTTGCATTGTTACAAGCAGCGTCCTTTGGAGTGCAGGCAAGGGTTTCTTTGCAATATATGTCCAGCAGCAGAGTCGCTGGGTCAGGGTGTGTACATGATTTACATATATTCAGTTCAAGTAGGTGGGACCAGTTGCTACTCTCCAGTGCCACCAGCAGTACCACGAGTCCCATTTGCTTGCCAACACGTGGCATTATCCAGCTGTCTATTTGCCAGTCAAAAAGGTGTGAGGTGCTATCTTGCTTTAATGGCATTTTTGTAATTACTAATAAATGTGAGCATCTCTTTATGTGCTTATTAATTAGCCTTTTTAATCTCTCTGCAAGTTGATTATTTATAGCCTTTGTACTTTTTTTTTTCCCCTTCTGGGGCTGCTATCCTCTTCTTGTTAATTTATAGGAATTCCTTGTCGGTTTTGGAACCACAATCTCCTCTCATTCCATCAGTGTATATTAACTGTTCATAGTATCTTCGGTTGAACAGTGTTTATTTCTTTTTCTTTGATTCTGTGATAGGAAGGCTATTAAGACCCCCCAAAGGTCCCAGTCTCCTGGTATTCACAGGGTTGTGAAATCTCCCTCCCTGGAGGTTGAGCTGAAATTAGTGTCTCACTTCTAAGCAAAAATGATGAGATGTCAGTCTGTGATTATATGGTGAAAGATCATGACAATCTACTGGGAGAGTCTGCTGCTGAAGGAAGCAGCATTTTGGAGGGCCCTCTGTTACAAGAAACCAAGAGTCCTAGCCAATAGCCAGCGAGGAACTGGGGACTGTGGGCTAGCCATCAGTGAAGAACTGAATTTTGCCAATACTCATATGAGCTTGGAAATAGATCCTTCCTCAGTCTAGACCTGATGTTTGCAGCTCTGGTGACATCTCAAATGCAGTCATGAGAGACCCTGAAGTAGAAGACCCAGCTAAGGCCCACCCAAGTTTCTGACCCACGGGGAGGAAAATGCATGTGTTTTAAGCCATTCTGTATGGGAGTAACTTGTTACTCAGCAGCAGATAACTCACACCAGTTCTATGGTTGTAATTCTGATAGTTAAGTCTTTAATCCACTTCCATCTTACCCTGATTTGTGATGTTAGGAAGAGGTCCAGCTTTATTTTTCAGCAAAATTGTTTTGAATTCCAGCCCTGACACTTACACTTCATCTCACAAGGTGAGGTAAGGTATGAAAGATGGTGTGGGGCCAAGCTGCCCTCACAGAAAGCAAGGGGAGAGGCGGCTGCAGACACATGTGTCCCCTGCTGTGCCGCCTCAGCCAGGGGCCGCAGGAGACTGCGTTCTCCGACTGCGTTCTCCATTGTGTCTGGAGATGGTCCTTTTCCTGGCTCACCCTTCGCTGTAGCTGAGTCCTCAGGAGCTCACTTCAGAACATAAAAAGCTGACAAGGTTAAGACTTTGTCCCTGAAGTCTCCTCTTGGGAGTTCTCCTCGTAAGTTAAAAAAAAAAAAAATGGGTTCTCTAGCTGAATTTCCTACTGACCAACTGTGCTCCATTGAAGGCACTCACTTCTGTTCATGGCTTCAGTTTCTCCATCTGTTGACTGAAGTAGGTGGATAGGGTGACTGCTTTCCACCTGAGGGGCTAAATGGAATGGAGCCATCGTTGCTCCCTGAGAAGCAATAGAGGGACCTTGGAGAGTAAAGATTTCCATGGTCTGGAGGAGCAGAAAGATACAGGTTGGTTTCATCTAGAGCAGACCCTGGTCAGGGCCTGATGGAGGGCTCTTTCCTCTGGCAGTGGGAGACACCTCTGGGGGACCTGCCTGGTGTTCAGGGCCTCCTCTTCTATGTGAAGACCTCTGCTGTCTCAGATGAGATTAGCTCTGTTAAAACAGCTCAACTGTCTTACAATGGCCTCTTGTCTCTTATCTCAGCCACAATGCATTTTGACAAAGATTTCTGCCTCTAATTTCCAAGTCTGTGTTCGGGGGAGACATGAAATGTGTGTGATTCTGACTCACTTTAATGCAGTTCAGGGAGGTCCCAACCAGGTGCCTTTTGAAGTCATTTCTCCTAAAGAAGGAGTCTCACTGCTCATCTGATCCAGAGACAGATGAGGAGGCACCCACACACCAAAGGCTTTCGGGATGGGTTTGGAACTTTCCAAAACTCTCAGCAGGATCCTAAGTTCCAGTCTCAGCAGCTCATAGTAAGTATGAATGGTCCTTGGGGGAGATATCCTTTTGTGATAGACATTTGGGAAACGTATTGGTTGTGTGCGTTGCGTGGTTCAGGTGACGTCACCGCCACCTGGGGCTGCTGAGTTACCCAGGACAGAGGATGGTTCTGTTAGAGAAAGAGCACGTAACAGATTGGTGTAGCATCTGATTAGCTACTGTCTCACTTATGCTATTTCCTAAGCTGTCATTGAAAAGACCATAAACCCCCATGAAAAGCCAATAGTACTAACGTTATGACCACTACACCCACTGTTCTTCTTGAACTTATTAATACATGCACTGTCTCCTTGAATCCTCAAAACTGACATGTGAAGGAGGTGCTCATTGTACAAACAAGTAAGCAAAAGTGTGTTCCAGGGTCAACCAGAGAGGTGATGTGACAGTGACCATAGATCAATTTATCATCAATTTAAAAAATTGTGAACCAAGTTGGGAGACAAATGACAGATCAGGAAAAGATATCTGCAATTTCTTTGATCAACAAGGGGATATAGGTAAAATGCCCACACGTAAAGAGGAAACACCCCCCCAAAGAGACAAGGAGTGTGAAACAAGCAATTTACAAAAGAAGAAAGCCAAAGGGCTAGAAAAAGGTTTAAAGAGATGGTCAGACTCGTGAGCAGTCAGAAAAATGCCAATTAAAACAATAAGGAGATGCCTCTTTGCATCTATTGGATTGGTGTAAGTTAGGCAGCTGGATGATGCTAACCACTGGCGGGATGTGTGGTTACAGGAACTCTGATGGTGAGTGAGTGGGGATGTGGACCAGAGCAAATGCTTTGGAAAACAATCTAGCAGAAGTGAGTCAAAATGACAATCTGCATCATCTCTGACCCAACAATTCTGCTCTTCAGTACACGTCTGTAAGAAATTCTCACAGAGGTCCAGCAGAAGGCCCTCAGCAAAGTGTCCACTGAAGGCTTGCTTAGAGCATGCAGAACTGGAAGTAAGTTGGGTGTCCATCTCTGGGGGACCAAAGGTGTGCCACCCGGTGGATGTCCACCTTGGGGTACCATGCAGCAGTAGAAGCCGGACTACGTGATCACGGGACAACAGGCACAGGTGTAAACGCACAGGGCTCAGCAGTAACAATCAAAAGCAGAAAAAGATAGTTAATGAGCTACCATTTGCACAAATTAAGAAGCACTTGCTCAAGTAACACCCAGTCATCCTTGGAGGAAAGCACAGAATGGAAATGGGAATGGGGATGGGTAAAGAATAAAAGTGGGGAGGAGCTGGAGGGGGTAGAGATTTAGGGACAGTATTTACTTTATGTGGGAAAGATAGGATTTGAACTTGCTCCAAGGCTCACAGGAAGGAGTCAGTGAAGGGCAGGGATGAGATAGAGGGTAGAGGGGTGAGGCATGGAGAGAAAGCCAGATGAGGAGGGAGGGAATGGAATCGTAGGCACAGGTGGAGGTGTTGGCTCTAGGCACGTAGAGGGGCACTTCTATCACAATGAAAGAGAAGAGGAATAAAAAGATAAGAGTTAACTCTTGAAACTAGGGTGGCAGAAAATTGAAGGGGTTCCCTTTTGATGACTTCTGTTTTCTATAAGATGTTTTGCAGCATCACTTTATGAGAGCAAATACATAGATGGCATGGTCAGGAGTTTGAGGAGAGTAGGGAAATTTGAAAAGAGCTAGATCAAGGATTGGTGGGCAGGTGGAGTGAAGGGGTGGGTCTTGAATTGGGAAGAAGGGAAGAGAGAGGGAGCGTACTAGGAAGAAGCAGAGGGCAGAGGGGTGGGTAGGACTGACCAGGCCAAGAATGCAAGTGCTGGGTACACTGAGCAAAAGCCAGAAGAAGCAGTGGGCAGGATCATGGTGGTCAAGGTGATGGCACGGGCTGTGGGCATGTTAAATTCCTCTGGAAAGTGGTGCTGGAAAGTTAGGACCAGTGGTTGGCTGGGGATTTGCTTTTGGTGGGAAGAAATTGGAAGATGAAGCTGCTCAAGGTAATGCAAGATTTGTGCTGGAGAGGATGTCTTTGGTTCCCTCTCAACCTTCAAGACATGGAGAAGGGAGAATGGCCAATTCCCCAAAGAAGGAAAAGAATGAGATGTCAGAGGAGAAAGAGGAACCTGTGTATCTTGGCCAACACCTCTTCACAAGGTCACACACACCCTTCCCTCCACCTTGGCCTTGATCCTCAGCTCTGAAAACTGGAGCCTCTCATCCTCACTGATCTGATGAAGGAGTTGTCATAGCAGAAATATTCAGAGAAAGAAACAGGGAGTAGATTCTAAGCTAAGGAGTTTCCAAATAGCAGAGCCAATTGTTTGAAGAAACAGTTCTAGAGATTTCAAGCATATAGCGTTTTTCACAGGCTGACACTTTGGAGGAAAAATGGTGAGGTTATTCTATACCCAGCAAGGACCTAAGAGAAGGGTGAGGAAAGTGCAAGGTAAGTCTGTAGTGCCAGCAGGGAGACAGTGATGGGGGAGGGGAGTAACAAGGTCATCCCGCTGCCCTGGTCCCCAGCATGACTGGCCATGCATGGAGTCATGGAAGTCACCCTTAGCCCCTCTGGTGAAGGCCGGTGAGTACAGTGGTCAGCCTGACATCTGCTGGTCATTCTGCAGATGAGACTTATCTTTTGCCCAAGGTGAGGTACAAGGTTAGACTCACCTAATGTGGACAATGGGTTTCCCGGTGGCTTAGACAGTAAAAAATACGCCTGCAATGCAGGAGACCTGGGTTTGATTCCTGGGTCAGGGAAGATCCCCTGGAGAAGGGAAGGGCTACCTATTCCAGTATTCCTACTGCAAAACTCCCATGGACAGAGGAGCCTAGCAGGCTACGGTCCCTGGGTGGACACAACTGAGCAACTATCACTTTCACTTTCATGACTTTCAAAGCAGACAGTTGTCCACTTCTTAACACAGACCCCTCCTACACTTCACTCCCTGGGAGATGGGATGTTGGGTCTTGGATTCCTGGGGATGGGGGTGAAATACCAAAGGAAGACCTTTTTCCTTTCTGTGGAAAGAGAAGGCCGCTGCTGTTCTGTGCTCAGTTGTGTCTGACTCTATGCAACCCCATGGACTGTAGTCTGCCAAGCTCCTCTGTCCATGGGATTCTCTAGGCAAGAATACTGGAGTGGGTTGCCATTTCCCCTTCCAGGGAATCTTCCTGACCCGGGATCAAACCCACATCTCTGGTATCTCCTGCATTGGCAGGCAGATTCTTTACTACTGAGCCACCTGGGAAGCCTGGAGGGAGGAGGGCTATTATCCAAAATGTTTAACAGCTTCTATTTTACAAACAAAATGGATGCAGATTATTGGAACCTGCTAGTCACGGGCTCTTGGGTTTCTAGATTGTGATTCAGGGGTCTGGATGGTGGCTGGGGTGACCAGGGTGGTGGGGGACCCCTGGGGCCTCTTTGACAACCAGGAAACTAGCCCTATTTCAATATTTTAACCACACATGTAGCTATCTTGTTGCCTTTTTGTCCTTGGGTGGACCCCTGAGCACCATACCCTTGGTCAGAACTGGGGTGCAGCACACTCATTTATCATAGGAAAGCAGATGAGACAGTAGAGCAACAGTGTCAGATCCTGAAAGCAGCCTAGACCCACAGGGCAGGGCCAGGAAAGACAGGGCTGGGGAAACACCTAAATGTGGCGTTAGGGGTTTTGCAGAAAATGCCTGACTCTAAAGAGTGTCTCTGTAGGGAAATTCAGAGACCTTCAGAGACCCTGAGAGCTGAAATTGCTTGTGTGTAGGGCAAGCCTCCCCAAATTCTCCAAGTGATGACCGCACGTGCAGGCTCAGCTGCTCATCTCCATGATGGCCCACAAGCAGATGGAGGCCGACTTTAGTCACTGAGTCTGTCTGGGGTGATGGTTTCTCCTGCTTAGACCACATCATCCCAGAGTGAGCGTCCCCTGTAGACAGCTTCTATAGCTGCTAGGCAGGCAGGTGCCAGGTGTGGATTTGTGAGTTGGAGAACAGGCCTGTGGTGTTGAGTTTGGGGTCAGACCAGGCTGAGAAGTCATGAGTTTCGAGAAGGTAAGATTGGGTAGCTTGTGTGGCTGGGGAAGAACCCCCCCGAGTAACTGCCCAGATCAGACGTGGAGATGCATCTGTTTACACTCAACAACAGGGACATATCCATCCTATGGTTCATGGGCTCACAAACTGGAAGCAGCAGTTGAGGCCATGAGTTCATGACAAGACCACACCATGAACACCGCAGTGTTCAGTCCATCATGAAGGCAGGAGGTGATGAGGAAAGCTAAGTGCATTCTAAACGCAATCGAATCCTGTAAGCACCAGGAGCATCTCCGAATCCACATTGCACCACGACAGGATGCTGAAACACTGGAGGACCATTACCCCCTGGCCCTTCTATTTCTGTCTGCTGTGAGCGCTCCTTTAGAAATGGTGGGAAATTTGCATTTATCAGAAAATTGCTTACTTACTCTAATCAGCTATTTTTAAGGTTTTATTTTAGCTAGATAATGAATAAGACTAAATTGATGTCAGGCATGAAGTAATTTTAACCAGTACCTTCAAAAGTCTATAATACCAAATATTGGAAAATTATATGTAGGGTAATCTAAATAATGAGAAGTTAAAATTTCTTGGATCCCAGGAACTCCTCTATTCATTTTGTTCCTCTCTCTCTTTCAACCTCACGGTGGGAGGCTCCATCGCTGACATCTTTATATACGATGTTCTCATTTCAAAATGCCACTGAACCTTCAAATGAATACTTGCGTATGATCCTTGAATACAAAAATACTTAAATCAAGATTTTTATATTTTGGTGCAGTCAGCCAGAATGAACAGGGAGAAGTAAGAAGGCTGAGCTCTGGACTCTACCTCAGAAAGGCAGGAAAGGTCCTTCTGAGGAAGGGAGGCAGATGCCTGGGGAGATGCTGAGAGGCTGAGAAGGTAAGAGCATCCTGCCCTCCGTAGCTGAGGCAAGTGTAGATTCTAAGTCGTGAGAGCAAATGACTTCTTCTCACACTAAGGACCTCAGAAGATGCCACAATAGGAAAGATTACCAAAAAATGGATGCTCTGTCCATCACAGGTGGCGTCCTTCGTCTCCAGAGGTGAAAGGGAAAGCCTGCACCCACAGGGCCGGGAGGTGGTGGTACCCAGGGACATCTTCATGAAGTTCTGGCAGATCTCCGTCCACTCCATGCTGGTTTTCTTCATGAGTCTAGTCTCATCCCAAAGAGAGAGAGAGGACAATTTGCATGCACAGTAAGGAAAGATGAAGGGAATTTGCATCCACGTACTGGTCATCCACTATGTTTCAGAAGCCAGACTAGGCGTTTTATTGATATGACTAAACTTGATATCACATTGAGCTATACATTTGCTCACACCTTCCCATGGAAGAGGGACCAGATCCTTAGAAAGGTGTCCAATTGTATATATAGGGAGAGGTGAAACTGGGATTGGAACCCAGATCCACCTAGTTCTAAAGCCCATACCTTCAGGAGAGTTGCCAGGACTCAGGGAAGACTTCTGGTGTTGGTGACTGAGCCATAGATCCAACTGATGGGGTGGCCTCTGAATGTTTAGTAGTGGTTACATTGTGCCCAAACTGGTCAAATATTTTAAAATGATGAGACAAGTGGTGTGAAAGCTTTCATTTACAGAAAGACCTTAGTTTATTTTGGCACTAAGCCTGTCTTGGCTCGTAGGGGAAGCTTTGATCCTCCCCATTCTTGGGGTCTCTGGTGTCAGTGACCCATCAGCATTGCCCAGAAGTGCAAGGTCCCCAGCCAGCAAGGAGGGTAGAAGGCAAGGCTGCTGGCACTTGGTCAGAGCAGAAGCATAGCATGGAGGAGGATGCCATGGGTTGGAAAAATCACAGTGGACTTTCTTCTATTTTTCATTTGTTTCTTTGTTTGGGTGAGGACTAGGAATATCCTAACTCAACCTGTAAATCTCAACTCAGATGTGAGCACCCGCAAAAACCTCCCCAGATGCCAGGAGGCATAGTTAGAGGCTCTGCAAGGGCACAGGGCCCACCCAACACTTGATGATGTATGATAGTGTGTGTTTGTATTTCTGTCTCCCCCACCAAGCAGCAAGCTGTATGAGAGCCAGGACTAAGTCTAGTGCCATGGCCGTAGCAGAAGAGTTTTGGAGAGATGAAGTGGATGCATTCTTGAGGCTGTGATGGAGGGAGCAAAAGCAGGATACAGATTGGACCAGTGGTTCAAAAAGAGATGGGCATCCTCTGAAAGGCTGATCCCCACATGCTCCAAAGCAGAGTGAACTGCTGGCACAGTGGCCTCCTTGGGACCCTTCTCTGGATTGGTGGATGGAGTGGTGGGCTGTGCTGGTCCATTGCAGGGCAATGCTGCTCAGTGAGGGAGTCCTGGCTCTGGGCTGTTTGGCCAGCCCATTAGGAAGTTCCTTTCTGCAAGTGGTGTTCATTCAAATGCAACAGCAGCATCAAACACCCAAGCAGCGGCTGAAAGATGTAAGTGGTGGCCTTGCTCCCCACCTCTGTGATCCCCTGGCCATCGACTAGGACGCCAGTGCCATGCGCTGGGATTGGAAAAGTCTTACTCTCAAGTGAAAAGGAGAGATCTTGATGTCGAGGTCAAGTGAGACAGAGACACAAAGAGGAAAAGGAAAGGGAGAAACAGATAGTACAAAAGAGGGCCGATTGTGGAGCTTGGGGAAAAGAGCATGCGGAAGGAGAGAGCTCCAGGTTCACCGAATATCCACCTAGGAAATCAAACTCAAGCGCAACCCCAGTGACAGAGCAGCATCCACCTGGCCCCGCTCCATTCTCCCACCCATAAAAAAATTTAAAAATTATTTCAGTCTTCTCTCTGATACTCAGTTCTTCTGAGGAATATTTTTGTCTTGCTTTGTTTTGTTTTTGTTTTTGTTTTTTTTTTAAGGAAAAATGTTCATGGAAGGTTATAAAACACATATAATTTACTCACGGTAATTGCCCACATGTTATTTATGTGCCGTGCCGGCAGTGAAACAGAGAAGAACGCCTTGATCAATGCATTAGTCTAATCACGGGGTTCCTGCTCTTAATTTCTTTTGTTGGTAATTTCCATACTCCGGCAGCAATGTGTAGAATTATCTCGATTTACAGATCTTGGGACCCTGGGGAAAATCTCTTTGGAGCCATTTCTGTCTCCTGGGGTCTTTGAAATTTATTCAATACTGAGTTTGAAAGCCTATAATACAGATCCAATAGCCCCAAATCACTCCTTAGAAATGTAGTGAATCTCCATGACATTTCCCTTTTTTTAATTGGTAGATCTGGGGGGCTAAGAGTTACATCATAGAAAGCTGGTAAGAACAACCTTCGGTTAATGGGAAGCCTTGATACGACAGACTTGATGTTTGTCAGGAAACAAACACATGCAAAAATATTACTCTCTCTTCTCTTTGCCCAGAGTCTGTAACATAATATTCCCAGGCAGAGTACTTATGGCAAATCTATTGGAAGCCGTGGGAGAAATTTCCAGTAACTTCAATTTACCTTAACAGGGGAGAGAGAGTACACGTTGTCAGTAGGCCTGTTGACCAGCCCTTTCTGCTCGAAGTTTCCAGGAAGCAAGAAAAGGGTACGGGCAGAAAACTTCCTGCTTTTGGGTCAGCACCCTGACTTGGTCCAGCGCCTGCAGGAACAGGGTGAAGTCCCTCAAAGAGCCAAGCATGTATGGGAGACCAAGGTCCTTCTACTGAGCAAAGCCCTTCACAGGAGCAGGTAAAGCCTGCTTTCCTAATCCAGTATCACAGACTCTCTAGATGCTGGACCTCAGAGGACATGGCCAAAGAGCCAAAGATGTGATGGGCAGGCAGCTTTCAGAGGACAACCCAGAAGGTCCAGAGTTTCTGATCAGCAGTCAGGAACAACACTCTCATACCACCAACATTCACTGGTGTTAATGACTGTCTGTATTTGGCTTGCCATTTCATGGTCAGCATCCCATATAATTTCAACAGCCTGGGAGACTGATGCTGTTACTATTGGCTTTTATATACAAGGATCTTAGCCTCTGAAAAGTTGAGGCACGTGTCCAAAGTCTCATCCAGGTGGTAAGTGATAGAAAGGGGATTTAACCCAACTTCAGTCTGATGCCACAGGTAACTTTCATGCCAGAACAGGTGAGTCATCATTTTTTCAGAAACAATCAGCTGAACATACTGACCTCTCTTAGGCAGCAGGGTGACCAGTTGCCCCTAGTTGGCTGGGGACTGAAGGGTTCCAAGGACATGGGATTTCCAGTGCTCAAACTGAGAAAGTTCTGGGCGAACTGGGACAAGCTGATTTCCTTATCTGGAAGTGACACTGAATCAGGAATGACGATGAGAGTGCTAATACTCAAAACTCTAGGAACAAAAATAAGTAGCAAATCCATGGTTGGAGGGTGGGATGCAAACTTCTGGTGAGCTGCATTTGATCTGCATAGTGTTACTAACGTTTTCAAAGTTGAATACGGTTGAAATTCAGGAGATTTCTTATGAGAAGTAGGATCTCACGCTTCTCATAAAAACTAGATCGGATCTCAGAGAGCTGTGAGGTGGATGGCAGAAGCCTCCTTTATGGGACGTTTACTTACTTGACCTGTTCCTGCCAAGTTCATCTTGCTTCTAAGGTCACCCGCCAGGCTCTTGCAGACAGCAGAGTTTAGGTTGTCTGCTATAGACAGTGTTGCCTTGTGGTAAATTCTAGCAGGATCCCAACATACTTAATCCATTTGTAAGTTCTTTCTCTCTTGGCCTTAGTTTCATTTCCAGGTTGAATATTCATTGCCCCATGCAAAGCAGAACAAGTTCCTGTTAAACTTAAATTCCAAATAAATCTCAAACACCAGGAAATTTACACGGCCCTAACTACTGCTCAACTGGAATTCCATCACCTCCACTAGCTCTGTTTGTAGTGATGCTTTCTAAGGCCCACTTGACTTCACATTCCAGGATGTCTGGCTCTAGGTGAGTGATCATATCATACCATCGCGATTATCTTGGTCATGAAGATCTTTTTTGTACAGTTCTTCTGTGTATTCTTGCCATCTCTTCTTAATATCTTCTGCTTCTGTTAGGTCCATACCATTTCTGTCCTTTATTGAGCCTATCTTTGGATGAAATGTTCCCTTGGTATCTCTAATTTTCATGAAGAGATCTCTAGTCTTTCCCATTCTGTTGTTTTCCTCTATTTCTTTGCATTGATCACTGAGGTCCCATCACTTCACAGCAAATAGATGGGGAAACAGTAGAAACAGTGTCAGACTTTATTTTTGAGGGCTCCAAAATCACTGCAGATGGTGATTGCAGCCATGAAATTAAAATACGCTTACTCCTTGGAAGGAAAGTTATAACCAACCTAGATAGCATATTCAAAAGCAGAGACATTAGTTTACCAACAAAGGTCTGTCTAGTCAAGGCTATGGTTTTTCCAGTAGTCATGTATGGATGTGAGAGTTGGACTGTGAAGAAGGCTGAGGGCTGAAGAATTGATGCTTTTGAACTGTGGTGTTGGAGAAGACTCTTGAGAGTCCCTTAGACTGCAAGAAGATCCAACCAGTCCATTCTAAAGGAGATCAGTCCTGGGTGTTCTTTGGAAGGAATGATGCTAAAGCTGAAACTCCAGTACTTTGGCCACCTCATGTGAAGGGTTGACTCATTGGAAAAGACTTTGATTCTGGGAGGGAGTGGGGGCAGGAGAAGTGGACGACAGAGGATGAGATGGCTGGATGGCATCACTGACTCGATGGACGTGAATATGAGTGAACTCCGGGAGTTGGTGATGGACAGGGAGGCCTGGCGTGCTGTGATTCATGGGGTCGCAAAGAATCAGACACGACTGAGCGACTGAACTGAACTGAACTACTGCTCAGAATGAAGGCTGACAGCTTGGGGAAATACCTCTGGATTATAATGAGAAAGGAACATATTAACGCAAAGGTTTTCTGTTTTGTTGTTTGAAATTTGCATCAATGTCTAACTGATGATTACGTAGGATCTCAGAGCTTAGAACACATTTTTGCATTTATTTCCTGTTCATGGCAATTGTGGGAGTTGGGCAATGTGGAAGGTGGGTGGATGAAGCCCAGGGAGGCTGAACAGCTCTCACCCAGCACTGTCCACTCCCAAGCTCATTCTTTTCTCAATGCCACATGCTAAAGCTTCATTAAACAGAATGTCCAATTCACCAGAAACATGCTTTTGTCTTGGTGATCACCCCAGACTGATTTTATCTCTAGGAAACTCCCCTGGAGTGTCAGTCTTCTTCAGCATATCCGTTTCTTGTGCTGTGCTGTACTGAGTCGCTCAGTCGCGTCCAACTCTTTGCAGTCCCATGGACTATAGCCCGCCAGACTCCTCTCCCATGGGAATTCTCCAGCTGAGACTACTGGGGTGGGTTGCCATGCCCTCTTCCAGGGGATCTTCCCAATCCAGGGATCAAACCCAGGTCTCCCGCATTGTAGGTGAATTCTTTACAGTCTGAGCCTCCCTGGGTGCCTTTTCTTAGGTATATGCTTTTCTGCTGGCTGGGAGGCTGTATTTTGGAGCCTGCTTTGCAGGGCTTATTGCTACAGGCTGGGCAGGCTGTGGGATGGACCCACACCTCCATCTCCTCCTCCCTGTGCTGGCAGCCTCAGTAACTCCCTCGGAAGCTCAGCTGACCAGGAGCCTGACAAAGACAAGAGCTGATCCTTCCTCTACATGACCCAGCCAGGGAGAGGCTCCTGGATTCTCTTGCTACACACCCCGACCTTGTGGTCTTACCCTTCTGGCTGAACAAGAGACAAACAGCTTCTCTCCACTTGGCTGTGTGCAGTTTAACGAATGCGTATGAAGATCGTATAAATAATTCACATCACTCAAGAGGTGGCGAGCCGAACAAGTCCCTTCTGGTTACATTTATTTAAGATAAGGTGAAACTAAGTGAGTGATGGCCCAGTTACAAAGGCCAGGGTCCAAAGGGGATTGGGACACTCTAAGTTACACCACCGGAGTGATTTGTGCAGAATTATGTCAACTTAGAGATCCTGGCACCTTGGGGGATGAGGAAATGTCTTATCTCTAAGAAAAGTGATGCACGATGAGTATTTTCCAAGGGCAGCCTATGAGCTAATTCCACAGAATTCATTTTGGCTCCAGCAGGAACCAAATTTCTGCTTCAAGTTTGAAGGCCCTCTGAACTAGTCACCTTGCCAATGCTGTTTTCACTTGGAAATGTCCCTTGGGGACTCCCCGAAGCAAGCCCTGGCTCTCTGGTATGGGCTTTTCAGGTCCAAGAAGCTGTTCTTTCCACAAGCACTGGTGAGCTTCTGAAGGGACTAGAGGATTTTTGATTTGAATCAGTGAAAGAGAAAAAAAATATTGCTTTGAAGTTTCAGTGAGGCAGTGTCCATAATTGAAAGCTGGACTAGAAAAGGCTAGGCACTGGCCATAGACCCAGGCAATTCCTGACCAGCGACATGGAGAGATGTGTCCTTTCCTGTCTGGATTTTATCTTTCTTATTCTGGAGTCGCATGTTTTAATTTTTTTCCTCCTCCCTTTTCCCACAGTGTCCCCTAAATATTTCCATGGGAGACTTTGAGAACTTTGTAATAAGGAAATTGTATCACCAGCTGACAATAAAATTTATGAAGCAAAGCATACCTCTGTTAATATTAATACTCTCCGAATGTCTTTGTTTTTGAACGGCCAAGTTGCTGCGAATATTCCAAGTCAGTAACCCTGCCTCCAACAAGCAGTGAAACAGTTAGCGAGGTTGACAGATAGATGCAGGCACGATGCAATAATCCTTGCTGCATTGAACTTTGTATTTAAACACTTATTTTATGTTTAATTAATTTCTCCAAAGTGGAAAACTTCCTGGCTGCTTTTGAAGCAGGCAGTTTGTTTAAAAGATTTTGTTTTAAGAATAAGAGAGAGAAAGGAAGGGTAGAGAAATTGGGGGGAAGGTTTAGGTTTTTCCTGTTGTTTTTTCAAATATGATGTGACATCGTGAAAAAGCCTCCTGAAA